>NC_071570.1:64110036-64410036 GCF_026979565.1 Vidua chalybeata | reverse complement strand
GAGTGAAGATTTTTTTTTTAATTATTATTTCAACAACCCAAAGAGTTGAAGTAGACTATATATAGTCTATTTCAATAGACTGAATAGAGCCAAATACTATTCAGATTTCTTTGCAGTAGAATTGGAAATACAGATTTCCAGTAGATGAGACTGTACACTGTTGGAGCTTAGTATTTTAAATAAAGCACAGGCAACATCAGCCAAAAACCCTCTGATGTCTTTATTCCTCAATGTCATAGGGCAATAACACCTTGCATTTCTGAAATTATTTATTTTAGTTCAAATGATCTAATGCCATCCATTTGGTGTTGAAGTTACTTGCAAGGCTGCAGTATTTCTCTCCTTGTTTACACAGTTGATTTCATCACTCAGATGACCTGAGCAGAGAATGGAAACACAAGACCTGAACTTTGCCCTTTTTTTTTGCCACCTCTACAGTTTCTTTTCCTTCAGTTCTGGAGTATTTTGAAAGAATTGTGAATTAATTCTGAAGTATCTGCTAGATGGGAAGTGCCATATTTGTGTCTAAGCTGCATGAGGGAAGAAAGCATTTTACTCTGTACAGCTTTGCCTCTGACAAACAACACCATAGCTCTGCTGAAAGAAATTTTAGGGTCTTTACATTAGCTGTCATCATCTTATGAATCATAACTTTTTGCTATGAAGTCTGTACAGGGTTTCAGGCTACAGTACCTCTGCAAAATAACTTAGAAGTACAGCTTAAAAAGAAAATTTCTGCTGTCACACTGATCCTATATTCAGCATCTTTCTATAAACTCACTGTTTGTTCAGGAGGAATTTTTATATAATTCACTAATATTGATTTACATTATAATTCATACAGAGATGTAGTCAAGAAAAGTAATGTAGGCATTCCCTAACTTAGCTATTAAGGATAGCTTTTTAAATATGGAAATTCTGTTTAGATATCAGAAACTCTTCCAAACTTACAGTGTAAGAAAAAGCGAAGCCTCTTGCTACATTAAATCTGCCCCTGGCTAAAACAAAACTTTTCTTGACAATCTTCTTCAAATGAGCCCAGTTTCCTGTTTTACAAAGATAAAAGTGATCACCAGATTTGAGCCCTTGCTTATCTGACTGGTCTCAAGCTTTCTCGTGTGGACTGTAAAGCAGAGAATTTCACAAAGAGCAAGTTTTTACAGGCCAGGAACAATGAGGAGACACCAGGGCTGAGGCTGGACACATGGTGGAGGCAGTTCAGCATCACTTGTGTGAGGTGGTGCACAGTGCTGAATAGCTGTTGTATCTGTTCAGTCCTGCTTATATAGATTGTGACAGCCATTCAGGTATTCTTGAGTACAATAACTCACTAAAAATTTACTTGTCAGTAAATTTTACAGATACATCTAAGCCTTAAAGTTATGTGGCCCAAAACAAGGCTCATTTAAGTGCTATATGTTCTAATTTACTAGTCTCAAAATATGTTAGGGAATCTCACTATATTCTTTGAGCAATAAAATTAAAATATGTGGCATTTCTTAAGGTATTACCAAAAAATGAAAATTTAAGCTTTAAAGAAATATGTCAATATAGATGCTGCTGTGAAATCTCTTTTTTTTCTCCCACTTAGGTTTTTCCTTACAAGTTTATATTTGGCTAATAGTCCATGTAGCTTTCTTTCTCTCCCTTGCAATATGCTATTATTGATGCAGGAATTACATTTTGCTGCTGCAATGGACCAATAATCAGAGAATATACTCTTTCTATTAAATATTACGTAATTTTTTTTTATTTTCCACTTAGTGACTCTGTTTACACAAAGTGATCTGATATTAGAAAGAGTAAGTTTCTATCGTACCTTTCTAGCTCATTACCTTTCCCCAGATATTCCAATTATGTTTTTGAGCTTTTGTCTGATCTTTGTTTTTGAAGCTAGTGGCTGCAGCATTTTAATGTTCAGCTATAATTTTTCTTTACTCAGAGTGTCTTACCCTTCCACACTTCCTGATATTCCATATGTGGCTGAGCAAGGGAATGTTCAGCCCTTTTCTTCCCCTCGTGCAATTTGACAACCTAATAATTAACTAATCTGAGCTTCTCTGATTAAAGGAGTACTACAGGGTTTAGTGTATGTGAAAGCATCATGACAGAAAGCATTTATAAAGCAATCATTGTCTAATTCCTCCATGTTAACTAAGTAAAATATTTACTAACACATTTTTATGTAGCTACCAAAATTTATTGGGTTAATGGAAATATATTTAAAGGAGGTTCATATATGAAACCAATTCAAGATTACTTTATGGTTCAAAATCCATTTTGAACATTTATGGTTCAAAAGCCAATTTCAGTGTTTAAAATACATTTGATTTGATGTCTGAAAGTCAAATTTCTTGAAGTATGTTAAGTGTTATACCATATGTAAAAGGCTTACTCTGAAATATAGCTATACCAATCTATAGATCATTTAGTTAAGTGAACCATGTGAAAAGCCACAAATGATTCCAAACACAGAAAATAAAATGGACTGTTAGGTAAAGATGGTACTTGGAACATTCTCCTGCAGATCTTTCTTCAGATCCTTTTGTGATGACTGTTGGTTTTATGCAATGGTAGAAAAAGATAAATTGGAGGTTGCGAAGATGAAGGATCTGGTTCTAGCTGATTTAAACAGAAAGGTTAATACATCAGCAGTAATTAGTGCTTCCCTCATCTTGATTCTTCCAGTGTTACTAGTCACTCACATCCCATGTTCCAGCTTGTATGGGACAGGAGAGGAATGGGATGGGTACACAAGAGTGCAGAGGCCTTATTAAATTGTGGAATGAGTGTTGTGTATGCGGTGACGTTTCTGTTTTCCCAACTCCCTGTCCCTTAGTACACTGCTGGGGCTTTCAGAAAATCCTATGTGATATTTGAAGAGAGGAGGAAAGCATTGCAAAAATCAAGCCTTCACAGACATGTGCTAGATTTTATAAACAAGTGCATTGCTTTTCTGCACAGTTAGAATTTATATGCAGCTTTTAAGGAAATAGTACTTATTGTCGAAGCGAAATAAATATTTATTATGTGACACTCTCCTTGATTTCACACTACAAACTAGACCTTTCAACAATGCTGGCTGTCTTTTGGTTGCTTTTTTGTACTAACAGAATAGATTCTTAATAATGAAATATTTTAAAGGATGGAAATATTTACAGGAATTTGTGTATTGCATATTATTCAGTTGCTTCACTTGGTGTTTTTCACATATGAGTTGTTTTCCTTTAGAAAACTAAAAAAACCAAAGAATAAAATAATTTTTTTGAGACAGGAAGAGCAGTAGCAGGCTACTACATAGCAGAACTACATATCTTTCCTGTTAAATATTTACAAAGTAAGAGCCTGTGTGATTTATTCAAGAAAGACATGTAATGGAACATGGTGAAGTTTTTTCCATTAGAAAAAAAGGATAGAATAGAATAGAATAGGATGGAGAGGATGGAATTTAAAAGAACTAATTTAGATGAATACCTACTTTAGGAAAAGAAAGTAAACAGTGGTTCTAGAAAATTAAATTATTTCCCTTGCAATGGTATCAAGAAAAATAAAATAACAATAACCAAGAATCTCCATAGTTAAGAGGTCCTTTCTGATCCATTCAAACCTGAATGTTTCAGAGGGCAAAGTTTCTGTGTGCTACGATACAATATTGTGATATAAAACCACCACAGAGTCCTTTAAAGCTGGAAACAAAAGTCTGGATCCAGACCTTCTTTATCTGTATATTTCTAACTCTATATGGAAAGAATTTTCTATTTCAAGGAGTTTATGGTAAAATTGCATAGTTAGATTGGTAGACTATATCTAGTTTATTGGCTACTTGTTTACCTGAAAAACAAATTCAAAACCAGGTTCATTTTCTCTAATGTAAACATGTGACCAGAATTAATTTTATTTTAGTTTTGTTTTCACACATCCCTTTCCATGTTAGCTTATCTAGTATAATTATTTGAATCTGGTATAACACAATGCAATATGCTAACATATTTTTAATTTGCTGTTTTAATTCACTGTTCTGAAAAATAATATAGTCAAAACATTTCCTTCTTTTCTCCATTTATACTTTCTGGTAAACTTATCACTGATGAAAATTTGTTTCAGGAGAAAAACAACACCCACACCAAGTGAAATATGGAACGATTCTATCATGCATACGCATATAGGTGCTTTAAATTAGGTTAAAAGGATCACTGAACATCACTTGCTAATATGTGTAAAATCAGAATTCAGCCAGAATAAACATTTTAAGCACTGATTTACAGTGTCTTCCATAGTTCATATAAGGTTAAAATAGCATATCCTACTGTCTGAAGTGAATGCATAAGAAAGATTAGGAAAAGCAAGTGCTACTAACCTTGGTGTACTTAATTTTCAGATCTTTTAATGGTTCTGGCAGCGCTGCCATAACTGGAGCAGGATTGCTGTCTGAGCTGTGTTTCTTCATGATTTCAGTTGAGAAGTTTGAGGATGTTCCTGAAAAACAGGTGAAATAAGGTGTAAAGGGAATACAGTGGTTTTTGCCCTGACTGAGCTCTTGGCTTTATTTGTGCTTTTTATCTGAACCAGCCACGGTATATTTGCATACAGGAATATGATTGGATGAAAGAATTCATCGCAAAGAGAAAATGACACTACTTATTTTTATGACCAAAAGCAACAGCCTTTTCAGTGAGCTGAGACCTTGATGAAGCACATGCTGCTGAAACAATTTGCCTAGGCAGGCACTACGAATTCCTTACTGGAGAACAGAGCTTAAGACCTCCTCATCTTACCTGTAAAATTGCTTTCTCTCAGCAGGCAGGTATCCAGATTCTAAGGGAACTCCTTCATGTACTTGAAGGCAGGTCTGAAGGTAAAGACAGACTTGCTAGATCTGAAAATAAACCAAGCCCTTCTTACTAGAAGGTTGAGAATAATTACCAGAGCTAGAAAGCATTCATTAAAAATAAGCAATCTTAGGTTACATTTTAATATGTTCAGAGTACATTAGAAGTAACGTCATTAATGTTTGTTTTGTAGATCACAGAGTTAAGGGAAGACTAGGGTGATAAAAAATCCTTCATGTGTTTTTCAAAAATGTGAAGGTGGAAAAAATTATCAATCCAGAAAAATATTCTCTCTGGGTAGAACTAAACAAAAACTTGTTGTTATTTTCTTCTGGACAACATCACAAATTTAAGGACAAAGTTTTTAACACAGTGCCCTTTGGAATATCTGAGTACAAAACAAATTGTTCAATAAACTAGACTTTTCTACTCTGTATAGAACACACTTTTCTGTTCTGATTATTCAAAGAAAAACATATACCTTTCACAGGCAAATCATTTTATAAGGTACAAGAAACTCCTTTTTCATCAAGTCCTGCCTTTTCTGATTAGTGGTCTCACAGAACCTGTTTTTATATTCCAGGCTTCTGATTAATGCACAGTGGATCCACACCATAGAATTAGAATGAAATTATCTTATTGCTTTCATTGAGATTACATAAATGCTTGGATAATTCACAGCTCACAGTAATTTAATGTAGTTCATATTTTTGAGCAGCATTTTCAGACTTTAACATTTTGAGTTACAGTGTTTGCCTGTCTTAGAGAATGTCTTTGAGTCTCATATCTCATGCAGAAAACAGAATGTCTAAATAGGGTTTGTTTATTTTTATTTGGAATATAACTTGGCAGTCCTATTCTTGTGTAGAATTTTTTTCCCAGACTTACACACTTAAGTCTACTTAAGTCTACTTAAGTGTGTAAGACTACAGTCTTCCCGCCACTAATTTCTCCATTAATCACAAACACCTTGTCCCTAGTTAATACCCCTGCAAATTGCTCAGATTTGCCTAGCTGGAGATGCAAAACAGAGATCAGTGGATTTCTCTGGTTTCAGGTAAAGCAAAGGTCTTTCTCACAGATGAGAATGTTTTAAATGCATTTTCATTTAGGTACCATTGTATTCCAAATTTTTAAAGAAAAACATTTAAACTAGAAGTTAATTATTATAACTCTTTACGGAAATGATAGCAAATGTCTTCTTTCCATATCTATAAAGGACAGCGTGAAATCCCTGTAGGCAGGCTTTAGAGATGCTGGATGAAAAGTTTCAATTTTTCCAAAAATGCTAGTAATCACGGCTTTGTTTTCCACACCATTTATTCATTTAAGACATTCTTTAACCCTAAGACATACTCTAACCCTAACTCTAATCCTAACTCTAATCCTGTTCTCTTTCTTTTTCTGTCTTTCACTCTTGGATTTAATGAATCACCTTCACTTTCCTATCTATTTTCAGTCTAGGATTAATTTTAGACTAGTGCAGGAAGTATTTTATTTTCCTCATACACCATCTTCCTGTTTATTCTAGCTTTCTGCTATTTTCCTTCTAGGACTTTTTCCACATCCTGAGTCATAATTCTTTCACATTTCACCTAAATAATGATATGCAATTCAAGAATTATAGCTATTTATAGGACTGTACTATTATTTCAAGTAGTGAATTATACAACAATTGGATAATACAGCTATTGAAGCTTACATAGTTTTGTTGTAATGTTTTCTTGGAAATGTTATATTCTGCCTAATTCTTTCCTTTCTTTGGTCAATAATTTGCTTGTTGCTTGTTATCTTTTCACTCCAAAGGAAGGAACCCTAGAGACTACACAGACTGGAGAAGTATGTGATGTATTTTCTGATTTTGTGATAGCACTTTCTATATTCCAAAGCATAACTTTTATCCCAGTTCAAAACCATTGAGTTCCCCATTTAATACAAGTTCAGAGAGGAACAAGAGTAGAGGTCCACTGTGCAAGTTGTGATTAAGCTGTGATATGCCTTGCATTTTCACTGAGTTTATTGTAGTCGAGGTGTGCAAACTATTGGGCCTATATTGAGGCTATATTCATTATATGAGATGTAATGTAATAACCAGAACTGCACAGATGAAGGCAGAGCTTCTAGTTGGGCTAGCTGGAAATCCAACTAATGAAACCAGTGCATCACAAGAACAAGCCAGATGTGACCTGTGACTGGATTCTTGTCCCTAACACAGTGCTCCTTCCATCTGTATTACCCTCGCCTTTCCTACCTGCCCTGAGATATCAGTCCAGGAGAAATTTTTTATTTTACTTGGTATTTTTATGTCAGTGTATGCTGAACTAATACTGTCTGAAAGCCATGATTTTGTTCTATGCCCTTCTAGCATTTCATAGAGAAATATTTACTTTATATTGTAGAAGAAGATTATTCTTGGAATTTCGTTTATCCAGAAATTGCTTTGATTTCTCTAAAGGCCATAATCTCTTGGGATTTTACACCCCATAAGTAGGCACAAGCTTGTATTTTTTCTAAACAGTCTTTGTTTTCCCTCCCCTCCCCCCCCCTTTTTTTTTTTTTTCTTTTTTTTTTTTTTTTTTTCTTTTATGATTGCCATATTGTCTTCCAAGTTCCCACAGTCCAGGTGCCTAGGCTTTATAAAACCTCACAATTTTTAAAAAAGAAAAATCTCTGTTGAGACAATATGACTGTTACTAAAAATCTTGATTATCTGGAACATTTCTTCCAAATTCAGAATATACAGGGAGTTTAGAAAGGGAATTATTCAGGGATTTGAGCAGATCCCCGATTGATACTGTCAGAAATGAGCATTAAGTTAGAAGTGGAAGATCCAGGGATCAAAAGCACCAATATATGTTTTGAAAGTGGAAATCTCCAAGATTTGCAAAATCACTGGATTCTTGTTCTGAAATTCTCTGTGCTTTGGTAAGCTTCCTTATGGCATTGCATTAATGGCAGTAGAACAGAAACAGTGGCTGCTGTTTAGTGTGATGTGGAAGGGCAGACACATCAGAAATGAGACAGGCCTGGTGTGAAATTCATGCTTTTTTTGCCCATCCAAACTGAGAGTCCAAATCTTGGTAGAATGTGCAAGTTCTCATAACTCGAATTGCAAAGCACTGAAGTAAAAATGACCAGATTTTCAAGGCTACAGAGCAAATTGTTTTGCCTTCTTGCAGAACACTGACTATCCTGTATTTCTGAAAATCCAGATGTAATTTAATGTAATGCAAATTTAATGTAATTACCAGTATCTCTGAGCACAACTAGCAGTTCTTCAGTTATTATAAAATTTTGGTAATATATATATATACTCATGGAATGAGGAAGTAGACATATGCATATCTATCTATTTGAGTTTGAAATTTGAACTATTTCCTTTTGCAACATGGACAATAACAGAATACGAAGAAATATCTTGGAATGTGTTTCTCCATTCTCTTCATCCTTGTGACAAGAGACAGGATTCAAGGAAATGACATGAAGCTGAGTCAGGGGAAGTTTAGGTTGGATATCAGAAAAAAAGATTTATCACCCAGAAGGTGATTGGGCACTGGAACAGGCTCCCCAGGGAAATGCTCAGAGTGCCAAGTCTTCCTGAGTTCAAGAATCATTTGGAACATGATCTCAGGCTCATGGTGTTGCTCCTGGGGTGTCCTGTGCAGAGTCAGGAGCCGTACTTAATGATCCTTGTGTGTCCCTTCCATCTCCATGGAATCCCTTCTGTGATTCTGTGACTTTCATCTCACAATGACATTTCAAAAGTACAAGAATAAGTTGTGACAGTGGGTAGGTTTAGGATACTGCATTTCATTGTGAAATTTGGAGGGAAGGGATTGGACAGGCTTGAGAGGGGGACCTGTGAGAGCCTCATAAACTTCAGCAGTCCTGCATCTGGGTTAGGGCAAGCCAAAGCACAAAAAATGTGTTGGTGAAGAATAGATTAGGAACAATCCTAAGGAGAAGGACTTGGGGGTGTTGGTGGGTGAGAATATCAATAGTTTTGACAATTTGCACTGGCACCCCAGAAGGTTAACTGCATCCTGGGCTGTAGAAATAGAAATGAGGCCATCAGGTCGAGGGAGGTATTTCTCCCCTCTACTCTGCACTAATGACACCCCACCTGCACTGCTGTATCCAGCTCTGGTGTTCCCAGCATAAGATGGATGTGGACCTACTGGAACAAATCTGTGGAGATGCTCAGGGTGCTGGAGCACCTCTTGCAGGGAAACACACTGAGAGAGTTGGGCTGTTCAGTTTGGAGAAAAGATGGCTCTAGGGAGATCTCACGGCAGCCATCAGTAAAGGCAGCCTGGCACAAGGAAGCTGAAAAAGTGAAGTTTCATGAGGACATGTAGTGACAAGAGGTCATGGCTCTAACTGAAAAAGGGCAGGTTTTGATTACGTGTCAGAAAAAAATCTTTACTGTGTGGGTGGTGAGGTGCTGGCACAGGTTGCCCAGAGAAGCTGTGGATGCCCAAACTCTGTTAGTGTTCAAGGCCAGGCTGGATGAGGCTGTGAGAAAACTGGTCTAGGGGAAAGTGGCCCTACCCATGGCACGGGGGTAATTAAGGTCCCTTCCAATCTTAATCATTTTATCATTCTATGATGCCAAATACATTTTTACAATTATTTATTTCTCTTTCTGCTAGTTGGACATCTGCGCATTATAGTCTATATTTTTTTGTAGGATGAATCATAATGTATATTGATTTTTGGAAACAGAAGTTTTATTTTTGTATATAAGACAATTTAAACATAAAATAATGACTAAAATGTGATCATGAAAACATCAAACTAAAATAAAAGGAACTGGATATATTATGGGACAATGAGAGAGTGAGTAGTGATGCAGGAATTATTACACCATTTAAAAAACATTTATCTTTAGAACCCATTTAAATTACAGGAAGTAATATTCTTCATAATATAAATTAAAAGACTATCTATTTCATCATGACAGCATTTCTTAAAAGTTGCAGGAATATTTGGTAGAATATAGTATATTTTGCATCCTTAAATTGAAAAGACTTGCAATTGGTTTTTTGGGTTTTTTCTTCAGTTTATCATAAAAATAATTAACACAAAATTAAAAGGTATAAGAGTTTCTGTGGAGAAGACAATCAAGCAGAAACAAATAAAAAGAACTCAGCATAGTCTGATGCAACAAAAGTGGACCTATTTCTAGACAAAGAAGAAAATTCTCACAAAACTGGGATAAGACCTGCAAAAAACCATAACTGGCTTGTAAAATTCTCTCTCTTCATTTGCCCTAAAATATGGAATATAAGCAACTCTATTTTACTCATATCAATAGTGTGTTCCATACTCTCCTAATTCCTACTTATTATTCAATCCTGAGAGTATTTGCCATTAAGGTCATAGAAAGAGTCAATTAATAAGTTCTTATATGACAAAAGTATTGGGTTTTTTCAATTAGACTAAGTGAGTTTTCACATCAAATTTTAATTAATATGTGTCAATTGCTTTTCTAACTTTATGATCACAGTCAACATTTATGTCCTTTTTGCAATACTGGATGGAATATCTGGTCTGAGAAAATGAGAACTCTTAATAGAACAGTACTATCAGGACAATGCATTAGTTAATAAATGAATACAGTTTTATTGTAAACTATAAGTCCAGTCTTGGCAGCATAGAACAACTTATATTCACAGTATCTTTTTGTGAACTAGAACAAATATATTCCTGTTTTTCCTGCTAAAAAATCAAACTAATTTTTTAAACTTTTTTTGGTACACAGTTCAAATGAGGGCACAAGTAATAAGTGATGCAATAATTTGAAGGTTTCTCAAATAATTGATTACAAATAAAGAGAAGAATTTTATGACACACTCTTATCAGTGAACTTCATGAATAATTTGATGTAAATCAGTTGAAAAAAACTGGTCAGGGTTAGATCAGAATCAGACCCAACACTAGTCATTAACCTACATTTTAAGGAACAATTACTGCCAAGTAATTTTCAGCATTTCCTCCATGAATCTTTGTTTCAAAGCCAAGTTTTAGACAGTGTCAACTGATTTCACATAATTGCTATGTGTGCTTTTTAAGCCTCTGTGTAGTAATTGTGTTCTTCAGCTATGAAAGACTTGCAAGTGAAAACAACCCTCTTTCTTCCTAATTTTCATGTTCTGAAGAGAATCTAAAAGAAGTCTCTCAGCAGCTAAAATTAAAAAGAGGTATATTTAACGCCTACCTCCTTTGATATTTAGAAACAATTCTCTGAATGAATATTCCTTAATTTCTTTACATCAGTTTTTATTATATTCATGTTATTGTCTTGTATTAATTACCAACATCATCATTACTACAGTACTTTTGAAAGGCTTATTTTTGTGTGTTTTGATATAGGATGTATTAGGTTCTGAGTTCTCTGCAGTGAAAAAAATCCAAATCTTTTTACTTAAGATGAGTACCTATCCCTACATCATGGTAGTTAACTGCTAGAATAGAATTTGAAACTTGCAATTAGTAGAAGGCATTAAGACACTGTCTACTGACATTGCAACTGAACTGATGTAAAACTAATAAAAAGTCCATGATTATTCATTTTTGTCCCCCTGTCCTCCCACTCCCCACTCTAACTTGCTATTTATTATTTACACTATTATTTCCAGGAAGTTCCTACAGAGCTGGCTAGAAACCATGCATCAGATAAATAATCTTGAGGTTAAAATTCCCCTTTGTAACACTCGAAATGTAATTGGAACTGCTAAGAAAGAATCATTTTTGCAGTAGGAAAGTGACTTATTAGGAATTAAAAGCTTGGCACAGTGACTAATTACAAAGCATTTCCAAATTGACTGTGACACTCAAGTACTTCCCTTGTATTGTAATGTCAGTGAGGATTTTGATGGATTTCCAGCTCCTCTGTTTCCCAACTTTTTAGTTTAACTTAAACAAACAAACAAATAATATGAAGCAAGACCTGCCTTTGTTTGCAAATTTCAGGGAGGTTTCTGTGGATGCCATCAGAGATTGCTGTTTCTAGTGAAAAGTGAACTTTAACCTGGTTATAAATCTGAGCATCTCGTGTCCGGCGAACTAGGACTCAGAATTCAAGATTCGATATAGAATAAAACTTTTGCCACACATTATGAAGAGTCTCTGTTTTCCAGATGATTGAGTCTACTCTCCTTTTAAGGTAATTAGCAAGGAGATTTATATTATCTCCTGTTCTGTAGTTAAAGCCTTAATTTCAAGTTTAGGTGTAGTGAGTTGGATACATTACCTTGTTATTTGTTATTCCCATTTCTCTCTACTTTTTCATGATTACAGAATCATAGAATCACAGAATCAGCTATTTTGCAAAAGACTTTTGAGGTAATCAAGCTCAATCTATGACCCAACACCACCTTGTCAACTAGACCATGGCACTGATTACCACATCCAGGTTTTTCTTAAACGTTTCCAGGGACGGTGACTCCACCACCTCCCTGGGCAGCCCATTCCAATGCCCAATTACTCTTTCTGTGAAGAACTTTCCAATGTCCAAATGGTTATAATCCAATTCTCATGTGTTTGTTGGTAGAAATATTGTACTATTGTGTGTATGCTACTCATTAGCATCACTGGTGAATGAGAATTAACAGCTAAAGCAGTTGATTTGGATTTTTGAAAAGATGATGTGATCCGTCCAGCATCCACTGAATCCTGTCAAGAGCTTTCCTATTGTCTTGCAAATCTTCTGAAGGTGCAGTTTTAAGTCCTGGTAATCATCTAATTAAATAATTGCATTTAAAAAGAAATGTGAGTTGTGAGAAATTTGAAGTGTAATAGTAGTTTCTGTAAGATGCCTTAAATGCATTTCAGGATGGAAAATAAATGATGATGTGTTACAGGAAATCAGGTTAATAATGCACACTTTGGGAGCTAATCTTTTAGTTTTTCTACAGAAATGTGTTAGCCAGCAGAATTACAAATGCAAACCCAGCACCAGTAAATCTCAGAAGGAACCAAACTTACAGTGTAACCATACCCCTATATGTAGCGTGTGACATTATTCACTTTTCATCTAAAATTAGAAGTATGTTTTGTGGATGTGCCACCACTGTGTGTATTTGTTTTTTAACTGCAGATAGAACAAGATTCATTTTTTGGGACTGATTCAATAAATACATTTCACTTCTCTTCTAAGAAGAAAATTAGAAAAAGAAGGAAAATTCCTTCTCAAAGGAGTAAGAATGTTTGAAATGGGAACATTCAATAAAATGTTACAGTATTTAAATAACTTATTGTAATTCTGAGGAAAAAAAATGCTTGCAAATATTTTTTGAATGGTATAGAATTTATAAGAAAACAAGAGTAACATTTGGGTTTTTTTTTTTGTCCACGGATTGTGGCATACTTTCTGCTTCTCTTTCCATTAACACATGAAACCCTAAAATCTCAGAGTGCTTTTCCTGTTGTTTGATATTTTGTAATTAAGAATGTAAAGAAACCTCTTTTTTAGATGATTTTTGTGTAATGTCATCTGCTGCCAAAGTGTCCCAAGAAAAGACTCAAGTTCAGACCTTTAAAGTAAATATCTGAGGAGTTCTATATATATTTTTTAAACTAAGTTAAAATTATTTCTATTTTAATTTAACTATACAAATTACAAGGCAGTAGAAAAATTTAAAACCTCCTTGGTTCTTTTAATTTGTGTAAGAAAAACTATGAGAACTGAGAATGACAAGGTTTCTTATTCCTGAGATAAACAATTATGTTGATAAAATTTAAGTGCATTTTCCAGTATCTTGCTGAAGCCTGCCAAAGACCTATTCTGTGGCATATTGCTTTGGTAGTGAGAATTCTAGGGTTTATGCACAATAATTATACTAAGTACTGAAAAAGTTCTTTGAATTATGCATTTCCTGGATGATAGTTGTATTCGGGGTAATAATGATAGCATTAAACTGAAATTTACTTGGATGATCAGCATATCATGCTGGAGAAAGCAGAGGCAAAAATAAATCAAGGGCAGGAGACAGTGGTCAAAAGCAGAAGTTACTATTTATTCCTTACAAATTTTTAATGAAAAACAAATGGCATATAGCTAAAGTTATAAATCTGGCTTGAAAAATTAAACTATTACTTGTCTTTCTTGTTTGCTTATCTTGCCAGATTCCACTGACACAGAAGTTTTGCAGGCAGTGGAAGACAGTATTTAATCTTTCATAACAAAGATAAATTCACAGTTGTTTTGCTCAGGATAAGGTTTCCATAAAACTACTCCTTTATTATTCCTTTTATCAATGTCAAGAAAGATTTAAAATTTTATCTGAAAACTAAGTAAAATTCTGATGTTTTCTTAAAATGCCCCCTGAAATTTTATATTAATTTGGCATAGGCAAGTAGGAAAACTTTTATTTAAACAGAAGGTAAAAACGGAGAGGTTGAAGGGAGAAGCAGCAGAGGAAAGAGATTGTCAAACTACATTCAAGCTAAGCCTTAGAGCACTAATCAAAATAAAGTTTTGATGGGATGAAGATTTAGTTATTGTGGGCTAAGATATGAATTAGAATAAGAGAGAACTGGATATATCAATCTACATAAACAATCTAAGCAAACTTGTTAATAAAGATCCCAATAGGAAATACTTGTTTTGTAGTTTTCACTCTGAATATTTTCCCATTCTACTAAATTATGGCTAAGTCCTCCTTTTGCCACCTCAGTGAAAGCACATGCACACAATATATTTTTCCTTGCAATGGATAAACATTGCAAGGAAACATAAATTGTGTTTCTGTGATGTGTCTTTTGAAGAGAAATGTTCCCAAAGCAATTGTCTGATTTTTCAACTCCTGGAAGCTGGAGCTCAAACTGCAGTTCCACTTCTCTGAGGAAAAAAAACCAAAAAAAACAAAAAAACAAACACAACAAACAAAACAAACAAAAAACCAAAACAAAAAAACCCAAACAAACAAACAAACAAAAAAAACCCAACCAACCAAAAAAAAAACCAAAAAAACAACCCACAGTTTTTTTCTGGGCAGAGCAGCTTTTCTTCCACTGTAGTCTAATCAGTTAATCACAATAGTTAGGGGCGTACAAGGGCACTCAACCTCTTTTCTAACACAGAAACTTCTCACTTTTTTATTCACCATTCCTTGATAAACTTACATTCCCTGTGTCTTGTTTTAAATCACTGCAGTACACTAGAAGTTGTAAAACTGACAGCTACATATGAGGTTCGCTAGAATATGTTCTATTTTGTTCTCTCACAGGTAACTGTTGCACTGATGAAACTGCAGTATCAGTTTGGAATCTACTGTCTATGAATCCTTACACTTTCTTGTCTGTTTTTCACAAGATTAGCTTTCCTCTTTTATTCTTTCATCAATAGCAGCTCTTTCAGCAAAATCCACTAGCTGATTTATTGTAAGAAATCAAATTTTAAAAAATTATATATGTACTTGCAATAATTATGTACTACGAGTATAATAGCTGTCTAATATTTTCCAAGATTGTAAGTTCTTAGAAACGCAAAACTCTTTATACATTCCTTTTCAAAGTGTCCTTCATTGCCAAGTACCCTTAATGATGGAAAATAATACTGTCATATCTCTGTGAAAAGAGACAAAAATTTCTACTCAGTAGTTTTTCTCAAAACACTACTCAGGAGTGTTCTGAGAAAAACTACAGAATAGCTGTTCAGTATGTAGAAATTACATGAGATTCAAGTGCTCTAGTTTGCAATGAAGAGCAAGAAAAATTTTAAATTTAGAGAATGCTTATCTAGCTAGAAAAGTCATGCAAGTTCATATAAAGTCAAAGAGTACTGTTAAATTGTCACAGGACGGAAGTAAATGTATCAATACTTTTAGTACTCACAGTTCAGAAGTGTTCAGTGCTCGAGGAATTGCATTTTCAGTTCACTTAATGCAATCACAACAATTTAATCATAGACAGCAGTTTTTGGATGGAAAGACAATCAGTTTAAAATGTTCTGAAAGACAAAGTGGAAAAGTTGCTTTGACAATATTTTTCTCATTATTTATTTTCCCATCTCTTTGTGATAGCATGTAAAGCAAAGTAATATGAACATTTTATTCTATTGGACTAAAAAGTCTTGTCTTGTTTTAGTGTAGGTACAATTGTAAAAATAAAGCATTTAAAAACAAGACAACATCAAATACACTAACTGGTTTTTATGAGGCTAGAGAAATAGCTATCTTGCCATGCTACCTCTGTGACAATTGTAAGAGTGAACAGGGTAAAGTTTCAATAAGGCATTTCAAATCCATCCCCTTTTTTCCTATCCAATCCCTAATTCCATCATGAACTGAAGTACAGAATTAGTTAAATAATATACACTGACAACATATTCTGAAGTCTATGTGCTTTTGTACAATATTTCATTGTTCAGTTTATACAAATACCACACAGAATATTTCTTAAAATTAGTCATGGCAATTTGTTTTCAAAAAAGTTTTAAAATTTCAAACACACAAAAATGTCATAATTTCACAAATACACCCAAATAAAAGTTCTCTGATTTCTTTTTTATTTTCCCCAGACCTGACCTCAAAATAAGAAAAGCTGCTTCCTTTTATCTAAACAGGGCTCTAAATTTTATTTACTACTAATTTTTCTTTAATTTTGGAATAAATATGAATGCTAATGGAAGTTTAAAAAGATCAATTAAATTCATTGACTCAAATTAAGGCTTAAGCAATACACTAGCAACTAAGAAAAGATACTAACCTGAGTATCAGATAAAGACATTTTGTCGAATAGGTTTGTGCCTGTAGCTCTACAGCCAATATGGAGATTTGAGAATGAATATTAATAACAGAAAGTTCTTTGCTTAATGGTGAGCATCTGAAGTCTGTGTAATGCCATGCAGTGGTTTAAAAAGGAAGTGTTTGTAAAAAGGAATGGTCAGGGTTCAAAAACTGAAAGGATATTTGGGTAGTTAACTCCATTACAGTAAGAATATGCCCATTTCATCCTAACAATTTCAGTAATCTATCTCCATGATTAAACTATAAAAGCATTCAAACATCTCTGGATAAAGGATAAAAAAGATTTTTGTATAGATTTTTATGCTGCTATATGAAGATGCAAGCATTTCTGTATACAGCAAGCTGTACTCACTATCACTAAATCTTTTTCCAGCATTCCTATCAACAGATTAGGGCTTATTAATCATCAAAATTTCCTACTGAACCTCTGGCTTCTGAGGAATTTAGCAATCCAGTTAATATTCTGCATGTACCTGTGCACAAGATGATTCTGGTTCATCATAGTTAGTATTTTTCTATATAGCCTAAACAAATTCTTTAAGTTCACAAATTCTATTGCTGCAGCTCCAACATTATAAGCTTCTGTTTTTCCGGATTTTTTTTTTTTTTTTTGTTTAGCCAGCAATATCTGCTTTTATGTACTTTTTAGCAATTTGTCTAAACATATAAGCAGTGAATTTTAAAATAATTATTTGTCTGAGTTTTAGTTCTGAGGTGTATTTAAGCACTATATGAAATCCAAAAAGGTTGTTATTTCAAGTGTCAAAATATCACTGCATCCTACAAGTATATTTATCTCTATATGTCTCAAGGGTAGGTCTAAATCAACTGCAATGCAGGCATAAGCATTAGCAGCACAAGACAAACTATCATCATGCCAAACTGATTTAGAGCAGTTTTTAGTATCAAAGTTGTTGATCCATTAGGAGCAGTGTCTCTTAAAGGATAATTTATAAAACAATTAGCTATAGTTTTTGTCTGGTTAGACAACCACATATGGTTGATATCTACAGGACACAGACACCTCTGCATTACCTTTGCATTTTAGAAGTTAATTTTCGCTTGGTTCTGCAGCTGTTTATTATCTTACCCTGCATTCTGAAGCTTTCACAAAGTGTCATACTGAGCATGGCTCAAGCTGAGCTTGCTGTCAAAGCTCTGTCTGAACTGGATTTCAGGGACAGTAGTGAATTGAGAACAGTTGGGACTGTAGATTCTGCTTTGTGTTATGTAACAATCTTCTAGTCATTTCTCTCAGCTTGTGACAAATGCCCACCCTGGTTTATTACATACTAAAATGCAAACTTCTTACACTACAGCACCATCTTTCTCCTATGATGCCATACCATTTTATATGTTGGTGGAAGACAGGGGTTTTATGTGTACTATACAGAAAACCATGCTGTTTTAGATATGGAAAAAATTCAGGGGCTGGCCTATTGGTTTGACATGAGGAAAGCCGCAAGATATGACAGAAACCATGGTTCTAATCTGAGCATCTGAAGGGATCTTTACTCTTGAAGAATTATAGCATGTTTACTATATGTGTGATAAAGTGGAAATTATTTCTTTCTAAAAAACTTTCTAAAAGTTTTTACTTTCTGGACACCTTTTTGATAGATTTTACATTAACTTCATTTTACAATTCCCCCCCAGTATTTTTCTTTCTGAATAATAAATGGATTTATTATTAGTGGTTCATACAAGTTTTTTGGCTTCTTATTAGCACTGGAATTAATATAGTTTCAGATGTCAATACTTCATAAAATTATTAATGTCATCACTGCATAAAATTATTAATGTCATTTAGTATAAAGATTTTTAAAGTTCTTAATTTTTATCAAATTATATGTTTATATATTTTTCTTATGCCATCTTACATTGTAATCTAAAACACACAGAGAAAGATTGTATAAATTAAATTGTTTTAATGGCCAGTACTGAAATAGAGCTGTTAAGGTGAATTCTTTTAATTCCATGGGTGAAAAAAGAAGAATTTCTCATTTGTGGTGTAAAGTAGACCCACAACAATCACTACACTTTTGCATTACTATAGAAAGAAAAGATCAAATGGAGGAACAGTATAAGGACCAAATCTGTCTCCTTGCTGGATTTAATGCACTTTGCACATAACTGTACCAATAGCTGGGGTAATAAATAAACAAACAGTAAATTTTACAATAATAAATTGTAAAAAACTCCTAAATGTCTTTGTATGCAACATCTTTGTATGGAGATGTTTGGTCTCATGTTGCCTATATCCAGCCAGAGACTTCATGCCCCCCTACCCCCAGTAAAACCTCCAAGGATGTCTTTTTGAGGGGATATTATCTTCTCCAGTGCTGTGGCACTCTGGTATGTTCTGATAATCAAGCTTATACTTTGTCATTCATTAAGCATTCCTTTTGTGTCTCATTAGTCTGATGTCTTCTCTGTCATAAAGACATGTTTCTGGCATAAAGGAAATTATTTTCTCTTAAAACACAGATAATGACATTTTGATGGCAGTACTTACAATGTATCTGTTTCCTTTTTTCCAATAGATTTTTCATTTTATATCCTGGATATCAGATTTCAAAAAAGATCATTGAAAGTTGTGTAACTTTAAAGCTTTATTGCATTAGCATTGCTAATTAATGGATAAATTATTGACACAAATTACTGCCACACAACTTCATATGCATGCAGGCACATACATACCAAATTAAAAATATAATCCAACAATTACTATAAATGTGTCTGTCTATAGTTCATGAATCTTACACAACAATCTTTGAAGATTAAAACTTTACATATTTCTGCATTTAAATATACATATATAAACAGCCTCATAAGTACTCAAAAGCACTCACATTTTTGTTTAATGCAAGCATAAATTTTTCCATTAGTTGCACAGCTATACCTATCTTTCCTAAGCATGCATTTCATCCAAAGAGTGCCATATGTAGTCAGTCAAAAAATGTAAGGCCTTACCTTCAGAATCAGGGCTTGATTTCTTAGATGTGTTATAATTCACTTCCACAGCACACTCTGCCCTAAGGTCTGTGATCAGCACTACAGGAAAAATACCAGGCATGACCTTTATATATACACGATTCACTAATAGAAACAAGTGAATACTTAGATTCTTGTTTCAGAACGACATTTATCAAATGATGTTACTGTTAGAAAGAGATCCTTCAAGCAAACAATCTGCACTGAATTGGGAGTGATCTTGATGATACACTTCGGGGGAAAAAAGGACCTTATTGTACAACACAGCAGATGAAAATACCCACAGCCATTGCACGTACCACTCATTCTGTTAACCATGTAATATAAATTGTCATTTTGACATGTAGACTATTTCTCTTCCTCTATCACCTCCATGTCAATCCAATTCACTCATTCTTGCCAATGATGAAATGAAAAAAAAAAAAAAAAAAAAGAAAAGAAAAAAAAAGAAATGGAAACAGGGAAAGATTGTTGTCCCAGATCTGCAATTGCAGAACATTTTAAAGCCAGTTAGGTTAACCATTGGGAAGATGTTAGTCTAGATAAGAGAATCCCCACTGGTTTTCTGTCTCCTTTAGACAATGAAATCACGTAGTTGTGTCTGTGCCTCTGTTTTGGATTGTTCTGTTTTAACACATAACAGATTGAGGGCTGCCTACTATTCCTAATTAACTCAAACTAATGAGAGAGTGGGTGGGGGGAGTGCCAAAAAAAGAAAAGTGATCATGTGTTGGAAGAGATTGAATTACAACTTAAAAGGGATGGAGAAAGGAAAAGAAAAAGGAAGAAGGTGGAGGAGATGCAAATACCATTAAGGCTGAAAAGTAGGGGAGAAGAATCGCCTGAGAACAGATTTGCCTTTTATTTCTAACAAGAGGCAAAGACATCTTGCAAAAACACCAAAGAAACATAAGCAATACAATATTGCACTAACGTTAGATTATTGCTTCTTTTTAAAAACTACTTCAGCACTCACTGCTATCCTGGTTCTTCTCTCACTCTCCTATTACCAGAACATTAGTTGTTTGGCTTGAAAGCACAGCCCCTAATTAAACCAGTTTCAAGATAAAGCAAGTAAAAATCAATTTTCAGGTGTGCACATACTGTGTGAAAAGTCATGTTTAGAAGGGTACCTTTTTTTTGCCCCAGGCCCAGAAGACGACTCTGGCCAAAGCTCCCACGTTTCTGTGCCTGAGGTCTCCTTTCTCCAGGAGCCAAGGTGAGGGTGGGAGCCTGCGGGAGGCAGAGGACAGCAGGAGTGTGTTTGCTGTGGCTGCAGTTGAGGCTGTGACTGCCTGGACTGAGACTTCACCTCTTCCATGGATGTCCCTGCTCCATTGATTCAGGCTGGGCAGGAGAGAAGAGGGGCAGAAAGCAACATGAGAAGGAGAGGTAGAAGGGGAGACCAGATCATGACAGGGAGGAGGGGCAGGCTGGTGAGGGGAGTCGCTAGGGATCAGGTTAAAAGAAAGAAGTGCCATGAAAAAAACAGGGGTTGTCAGACCAAGGCAGTGGAAGACATATAATGAGTCAACCTTTCACATTAACAAAATTAGGGAAAAACTGGGAAGGCAGTGAGAGAGGGTGAAAGCAGCGTGGAGCTGAGTGAGGAGGAGTTTAAGCAGGCAGTGTGGTTTGGGGAGAGGAAGGGGGGAAAGGAGAGAGGTGGAGAGGCAAGGACTGGGGATGTAGCCTAGCCTCCACCACTCTCAGCCCAGAACCAGAAGCTCTTGCTGGGCCCTATGCCTGCATGCGCCTGCACACACATGTGCACAAGCATGTGTGCAGTGCTTGCTTCTTTACCATGGCCCAGACTGGGGTTAATAACAGCACTGAATAGTTTAGCAAAAGCCATAGGGATGTGACAGGTAAGCAGGACGAAAACAGCTAGCTCATTTTGGCTGGCTGTGGTTGTTTGCATGCAACGAGGCCAGGCTGTTGCCAGGCTCTGTGCAGATGAAATGAAGCAATGGGCTGCAGCAGGACAAAGGACGCGCCGCCAAGTCCTGACAGGCTGAGGTGTGACCTGACAAATCCTAAACACCCTGGACATCCTCAGGACAGGAGGGGAGCAGAGGGTGCTGGGACACAGCCCAGGCTTGGGCTCGGAGGAGAAGGAGCTGGGTGGGGAGGATGGGAAAGGGGACCCTACAGCACCTTGTTTTAGACTGAACACAAATGCAAATTTAATTACAAATGCAGCCAATGGAGGACAGAACTTTGCACCAAGTTTTCTTAGATTTTTTTTTTCAAGGAAAATTTTGGCATCTTTTTTTCACATAGGGAAAAATAACTTAAAAATTCCAACATCTTCATCTCATTAACAACAGAAGTTTTTTTGACTTGAGTTTTTTTGTTTTGTTTTGTTTTTGGGGGGGAGGTTGTGGGTTGGTTTTTCTTTTCAGTGTGTCATTTTTTTCCCTTGGAGCAGGATATGTCCTGTATAAGAGAGATACAAAAAATAGCTTTTGAAATGTATTCTGCAACATAGGCAAATGATAAAACAGCCTGATATCTGTGTCCCAGATATCCAAGCACCTGTGTCTTTGCAATCACTAAGTGACTTTGAACATCCATAGAATTTAACATACTGCATTAGTGAAGAAGTATGGCCACAATTATCATAAGAAAATATGTCATAGCTAGCGCAGCTGTGCGAATATTATTTTTGTAGATATGTGTATATGTCCAGGTCCACATGGGCCATAGAATTTACTTACCTACAAATACATCTCACTTGAAAACTTTCAGGAGAAGCTGTTGCTGTATGCTGAGAGATGTTCTATTTTAACCTGCATCTAACACTAGCTGTTTAACAAAGCAAAGGAAAAAAGAGAGTGTGAATTGTAGTTTAAAATTAAAAGTAATGGAAGGAAAATTCTGGTTACCTTTGAACAGTTCCTACCATGGAAACTATAGACCTACTGCTAGTAGACTTAAAAGCTAGCCAACAGAGATGTGAAGGAATACATGTGTAGGTATAGGACAATTGTGTTTTGCATTCTCTGCTACTGTAATTTCCTAAAAAGAAAAAAAGAAATAATGAGAGAACAGATTAACTCAGAGCACGGTGCTAACAATGCTAAAATGATCCTTGTGGGTCCCTTCCGCATATATATTACAGTTTATTTCTCTTAGTAACGCAAAGCCAATAGATTGTACTTTTGTTTTGAGTAAGGTAGATTAACCCAAAGACAGTGGAGACATCACAGTTGACTGGAAGCTGGCTAACTTCGTCCTAACTTTCAAAAACAGCAAAAAGAATGACCCTGGAAACGACAGGTCTTTTAGTCTCACTAACAGTGCCCAATAAAGTTATGGAGAAGATTATTGTGGAAGGTATTGAAAAACAACTAAAGGACAACACAGTCATTGCTCACAGCCAGCATGGCTTCATAAGAGGGAAGTCCTGCTTATCAAACCTGTGATCCTTTTATGACAAGGTAACCCACCCAGCTGATCAAGGGAATCCAGTGGATGCACTCTTTTTGGATTTCAGAAAAACTTTCAATAGTGTCTCTCCCAGTATCCTTCCGGACAAAATGTGCAGCACACAGCTGGAGAAACACATCATGGGGTGGGCGCGCAACTGACTCACAGGTCAGGCATGAAGGGTGAAGGTCTGGCATGATGGGGTGACATTAGACAGCTGATCTGTCACCAGTCGGATTCTACAGATCTCCATCCTCAGCCCTGTGCTCTTCAACATCTCCATAAATGACTTGAAGTCAGGAGTGGAAGGGATACTGGGCAAGTTCACAGATGATACAAAACTGGGACAAGCTGTTGACTCCCTCAAAGGCAAGGAGGCCCTGAAGAGAGACCTCAAAATTAGAGAGCTGGGCAATCACTAACCATATGAAGTACAACAAGGGAAAGTGCTGAATTCAGTACCTGGGATGGGACACCCCTGGTTGTGTTAAATAAACTGGTGAATGAGATGCTGGAGAGCAGTGCTGCAGAAAGGAACCTGGGAGTCCTGGTCAGTGGGAAAGTTGCATGTGAGTTGGCGATGCCCTGGCAGCCAGGAGGGCCAACCATATCTCGTGATCTCTTCTGTTTGGTAACTACTGACAAGACCCAAGGGAATGGCATGAAATTGCGTTGGGGAGCTCTAGGTTGGATATTAAAAAAAAGGGTTCTTTACCCAGAGGGTGGTTGGGCATTGGGACAGGCTCCCCAGGGAAGTGCCCACAGCACCAGGCCTGCCTGACTTCAAGAACCATTTGGACAATGCTCTCAGGCTCATGGTGTGACTCTTGGGGCATTCTACACAGGGCCTGGAGCTGGACTTGATGATCCTTGTGTGTCCCTTCCAACTCAGTGGAATCCCTTCTGCGCTTCTGTGACTTCCATCTGACAATGACATTTCTAAAGTACAAGAATAAATTGTGACAGTGGATAGGTTTAGGCTGCTGCATTTCATCATGTAATCTCACACACCTGGAAGTGGTATTTTACAGAAGCCATATTACAGTTAGCATACAGTCTTTTTTTACAGTCTGATTGTAGTCAGCACAAAGCCCAGACCGTCAGCTGGGTGCGGGAAATACACAGGAAAATACAGAGGAAAATACACAGGTTAGAAATTTCTTGTTCCAAATACCTTTTAAGAACACACAAAGAAAACAAAATAGTTGGTCTGTGGTTTTGCCAGTTTTAACTGGCAGGTCCTTCTGTGTAGCACCCGTGTGCACACATAGGTAAATAAGAATTATCAAATTTACAAAGTTGCAAATTAACTTATCTTTCTGAAATGAGTTTTGTACAGTGTACAATTGTGAGGCGAGTGAGGGTCTGTAGAGACATAGAGTCTCCAGGCAGGTGCAAAGGCGAGCTGCTTTATTGTTAAAGCCAGGCCTTTTTAAGCAGTCAGGCCTTTATCAGTTATATATTTTTACATCATAACAAACATAATTCAACCAACCACCATATACCATGATGTGAACATGTTATATAACATGATGGTTATATAACTTGTTTTTCTACTTCTAATCCAGCTGAGTCACTTTTCTGTAGTCCTTCTCTGCTTAGCTGAAGTAGCAGACCTGAGCCATGACTTTACAAGGCCTTCACTTTGTAAGGTTTCACTTATATGCAACATACAATCACTTTTTCCCCTTTATCAAAGACATTTTTGCACATCCAGATGAATGTTTTATGCCAGCTGAAAAATTGCATTCATGAAAAAAACATGAGAAAAGGGAAAATGAGCATAATTTTGCTGAAGTCCCAGAACAAATAGGCTGGATATTAGGAAAAAGTTTTTTTACATAAAGAGTAATAAACTTCTGGAATGGTCTGCCCGGGGAGGTGGTGGAGTCACCATCCCTGGATGTGTTTAAAAAAAGACTGGATGTGGCACTCAGTGTCATGGTTTTAGTTAAGGCATGGGTTGCACTCAATGATCTTTAAGGTCTCTTCCAACCTACTGATTCTGTTAATTCTGTGAAATAGGCAAAGCTCTGTAGAGAACTGATATTAAACTTGTTGTATACACACATTACACTACATGTTTACACAAAGCTAATGTAGACAGTCCTGTCTCTCTAGACCACACCAGTGTATAACCCCTCTTTGGCTAAGTGAAGCTGTAACAGTCTGCTTTAACCATGGATAACCTTGCACAAAAAGCTGCCAGAAATCGAGTTTTGCAACTGTTGTGAGACTTTGAAAACTAGATCACCATAGGGCTAGGCATCAAGTATTTGATTTCTCTTGCTCTTAGGGAGGCTGAAAATGGATTGAGGATATAAAGAGGGGATACAGTCCCACTTGCACATTTTGCCAGTCTGCTTGCTAAAGGAGTATTAGATTAGTCTTTCCTTTTCCAAACTGACACAGTAATGGGAATGAAGGCAGATAAAACAAAATCAGCTACCTGGAGAACTAAATGTCTTCCAAAATATATATAGATGCAAGCCCCAAATATCAACTTACACAAAGTGAAACCCAACACCCAAAAAAAGTGAAAATGTGCACTTCCATTAAAATCCTAATGTAGAAAAAAAGGGGAAATACTTATATCACACAGTGTAAATAATGAAAAACTACATTCAGGTTACTGATAAGTGTTGAAATCAATTAAGTTACACCAGATTAAAACTTTAATCTACTACTACACACCTGTAGCAGTCCTTCATTAAGGATTGAGTTCCACTGAATAATATGGAATTTTTAATTTCTCTCATTCATACAATAGAATTATTTTTTTAATTTCTGTACTTATCTTCAAGTTATTCAATCAACATTTGTTTTGAGGAGATGTGCAAAGTCAAGCAATTAATGTTTTCTGTATGATAATTATCATAGACTTCTTGGGCAGATAATTTCAGAAATAAATTTTGCTTTTAAAAGACAATAAATATTCTAACTGTATTAAAAGTTTATCTGGAAATCTAGAAACCCCCTATTGTAATAGGAAAATGCCTTCAACATGTACCTTACTGCACGGTGACAAATATCCCATAGATAGGTCGATTCATCAGCAACAACCACATTGAATTTTACATTTTACTAGAAATAGTGTTCTGCAAATTCTGCAGGCTGGAGCTCAGTGAGTCTGTGTGAGTATGCACCTCTCTGAGACTTCAGAGAACTTGAAAAATAATCAGTATCTGAAGTATACTGTCTCCAATATGGTGATTTACAAATGCTGAGGCCATGCAGATAACAAATATAAGCTTTCTTTTTAAAATAAAGATGGCATGAAACCTTCAATTTTGTAATAATTATTGGATCACAAGATATTCTATTCTGCTACTATTTTGTATTCTATCACTTGGTGCTAGCAGGAATTTCCTAAAGCAGTTGCTTTAGCAAAGTTAGTTTCCGGATACTCCTATTTAATTGTAACCCAAGTGAAATACTACCAATGTTATAAGATCTTTTGAAAAAATGTATTGTAGCCCAGGTGGAATGGTACCATTGTTACTGGACTTAGTGGGAAAAAGTCCAGTAGCTACCAGCTTGTGTTTTGGCCAGCATGGAAAATTACAGGTAATTAAAACAAATTGTCTCACAACCCCATGACCAGCAGTCCAAGCTCCCCTTCGGGAGCAGCCCTCTGAGCTCTCCTGAGGCACAGGGGTACCTGTGCCAGTACCCCCATCCCAGTGGAATAGCTCTTGGAGCCTGCCAGCTCTCCAGTGAAGATACTTGAAAGACTTTCAATACTTGAAAGACTGCCACTGATTATGAGGCCTCAGCTGATAGTGCCCCAACACAGTACACACTCCTCGAGGTACAACAGAGCCTATTAAGGGACGCTAGGGGATTTGATGTGAGCATTTGACTGAACTCAAGGGTAATTTTTGATGGGTTCCTTCAAAAATACACATGTAGATGCATACAACTCTTTGCCTGTGCGCATGTGTGAGAGTTGGTTATGGCATGAATGTTCTTATCCTGAATTTGTAATTAAGTCACTGTTATAATTGTAGCATATAAGTGTATAGACGTTAAATTAGTCAATTATTAAGTGCTACTATACCCTTTTGAACCCTTTTGAACTCTTAACTTCTTGTATCTACATTCTTTGTGCTTTAACCGTCTTACAGTCTCTACATAAATCACTCTACACTGATTCTAGTTTGTCTTCCTTATGTATGATTCAGACGTGATAGAGTGAACCTTGCCACTGAGCTCTGTTAAAATGGAACTTTCTCAAATTTATATAAAAACCTGCTTTTTTTGCCAGCAATTTTGATGACAGCTCCTTAAGCAGCCTAACAATTCATTTGTGACATGAGGTTGTCAAGCACAGGCATTAGTGCCCAGACAAATGTGAACACACGAGAACAGTCAGTAGTCTTAGCATCCACTCTTAGCAATTCTGTACATCTTGCTTAAATTATATCAGCAGCTGACTGGACTGTGACTATCCTAGCCACTCATATATGCAGCAATTACCTGAATGATGCAGCATTTGGCAACTCATATCCAAGTTTTAAGTCTGTTCATTTTGTGTAAACCCTTTCTACATCTTTGTTTTTCTGGCCTTGGAGTACTGAAAGCTCTAAAATAATGATCAGCACTCAATGTAGACTTATGCCTGAAGCTAGTGTCACACCAAATTTACATCAGCACAACTCATTGAGTTTAGTCACACTACTGCTAAACTACTCCAGCAGTGAAACAATGTCAGATCTGTATAACCAGAGGTGACTTATATTTCAGTTGTGGTTTTTCAGTATTTGGATGTGTTTCAACCATTGGCAAATACTACAACACCTATTGTGTCTCCATTAGTTCTAGTGTCGATTCCTGATAAACATAAATGTGGTGTAACACTGTGCTCACAAAAGCTGAGCAAAAATCTTCTGGTAGATAGTAATGCACTCTTCAGAGTGGAAGCCATATGTTATCATATGGAGAAATTGCCATATTACTCATCATTTTTTCATTCAATCACTTGCAGATCAGTGGAGGATGAGGGGTTTTGGCTCTTGTCCATCAGATTCTGCCTTTGTTCTGCTGCAGAATGTCTTAAGAGTTGCCAAGTCAAGATAACAGGAGCTCAGGGAATTCAGACAAGTCCATCCCCCTAAATAATGCCTGGCATGACTGAATCTTCAGCTGCATCACTTAACATGGATTAATCTCAGGCACGATATGTCCACCAGAAAAAGACAATGTATTTTAGTTTGGAGGAAATGCAAAAATTGTCTAATACATGTACTATTTTTACTGATTTTTTTCATGATGAAACAGCCTCTTGAAGTGAACTACATGTCTGATACTCCTCAGTGTGTCAGATTCTTGCAGCATACACAGTATAGTTTAGTTTAACTTGGTATCTATTGGAAATTAAGGTAAGCAGCAAATGTCTGCTACCCTAAAGACAGTATTTAGCATGCTGAGAAATAGTACAGGTATTTAGCACATGCTCCACATTAACTGTAATTCAGATTTTCACAGTAAGACAAAAATGATTCAATTTGCTATAGAAACTTTGCATATCTGGCTCTGAGAATCAGTTGTCCAGGAAAATTCTAGGCATAACACTCTTAAATTTGTTGCCAAGCAGCAAACCTCTAGCTCCAAAACTCATGGTCATGTTTCTATAAAAAAAATTCAGTTAGAGGACTTTCCCCCAAAACAAATGCAATGGATGAGTCTTTGAAAACTGCTGGAAAGTTAGTACAGCAGACAATTTTATGAGAAATGCTTCAGTCATTGTGTTACTTTTTACAGTGTGTGGCCTTGTAGTTGTAAAGGACAGGACCAGAACTGTCAGGAAAATGCTGGAGTTTTATGAAGTGTCACATATTGAAAGAAGAGAGAACAAAGTCCCCAGAGCTCGGCATTATTCAGACTGTGGTAGTGTGAGAGCCAACAGGTTGACTCTGCCACAAGCGATGCACTAGGATTTCCAGAATGGGACAATCAGAATCTCTCAGGAGATCAATCTGTCTGTCCTTCAGCCTGGAAGTGTTTGTGTTAATTACAGTTTTAAAGTAACCTTAAAATCTTGGAGTTTGTTGTTTCTGACTTTTTTATTGTATGGCATGAATAGTTAACTGTGAGGAGATCGATTTGCACCTTGTCCTGGTAGGTTTAGTTGAATTTGAGTTAACAAAGCTGTGTAAAGAGCCTGTCACATGAAGATTTATGTACCATTTCTTCATACAGGCAAGCCTCCCTACTTTTTAATTTTTTTTCTCCTAGGGCTGCCTTTTTATTCTTGTTTTTCTTTAAAGACAGCAATGTGTCTGAATAAAAAAATCTCTTCAGATGCTGTTTCCTTCTATGGATGACCACCTGCAATAAATTTGAAGAAGAGATTTTACTGATCAAAGGAATTTAATTTAGCTGATTCTTTAGTCATTCTTTTAGGTGGAGTTTTATTACCTTCATGAACTCTCATGTTTTTCTGCATTTTGTATTTTTTCAAAGACAGCTGCTTTCTCAGTAAATTGTTACTTGAGTGTGACTACTAAAGTCAGCTGTTTTCTATATTAAAACAACTTTTGTATTCAAAGAAGTTTTGCTGCTCCCGGGGAACTAGTGTACTGATTTAATATTGGCTGAGTCACAAAGATATTTTAACACTGTGCACTCAGCTGACATGATTGCTTTATGAGTAGAATTTTAACATGTTTTTTCTTAATAATTGAATAAATAGTACTTTTGAATACTATAGAGATTCCATTATATTAATTTGTTAACGTATCAACAGAAGAATTTTGCTGTATTCATGCTTAATCCTTATCACTTCTTGCATCATGTTTTCTTTCAAGTGGCAATGATAAACTGCAATATAGATGAATGAATTGTTGAAGTGAATTACCTCGCAGTCTATATTTTATAGAAACACTTTTGTTCCTGACAACCTGATAAATTAAAACAGTACGTACTATAAACATTACCTACGGACTATTACGAAATGTTTTGTAAAAGTACAAGTCTTTTCCTTCTTACTCATTCTCTATTTCCACTGGTAAGAATTTGTTGATTTCAAAACCTAACTTTCACAGCTGAAATCCCTTAAACCTGAGGTAACTCAAGTTGCTTAAAAGGCTGGAGTGGCAAATAGTTCTTGTGCTGCTAATTAATTACTGTTCATAATGTACTTTCAACATTTTAAATGCTGTGCATGTGGTTAGGATTTGTTAAGACATTATTTGTATACAATCTCTTTTGGAATAATGGAAAACATAGCAATTTAGGGCTCAGTTCTCATTTAATTTACATCCATAATTAGCAAATTCTGACTAACAGTGAAATAATTTAAATTTATAGCATGTGTAATGAAAATTAAATTGTTAGGCTTTGTGGTAAGGAAAGTAGTTGTGGTTGTATCTTTCAAGCTACATTGGCGAAACAGCTGTAGATTCCCAAGAGTTCATAATCAGTTATTTTGGGGGTTATCTGAGAAACATCTTGCAGTTCAGTTTTCTGTTTAATAGTTATCAGGAGCATTTTTCAGAAGGAATTTGAAGTGACTTCTCAATCCAAGATAACCATTATTTGTTTTTTTGTTCCATAGTAGCAACAGTTTTTCTTCTGAGAAATTCTTTTAATTCTGTTTTAAACTGCCAGGTTTTCATTATGATGAGATCCATACCTTTACAAGGAGAAATGGCAGGAGAAACCATGAAAGAGGCAATGAAGGGAGAAGCAAGAAAAAGTTCAGTCTGGATTCTGAATTCATGGGCAACAGATCAAGCATGCTCCAGAAAAAGAAGCTTGATTGTGGAATTTCCATAAACTTCAATTTGCTCAACCCTTTTAGGAACATTAATGTACTTCTGAGCTGTTGGAAAGCTCTTTTCTACAAGTTCAGAACAGAAATTAACTAGGTGGCTGAAAATACTTTCTATCTTTTTTGTAAAACTGTCGATTTAACTGTCAGTTTTACCTTGAGATGTCATCTGAACAGTTTTCTTTGTTTATTCATAGTTGCTTACAAGGCTTGTCTTTATCACATCTGTATGAGAAATATTTAGAGTCCTATTCAAGCCTACACAACCACATTGCAAACTATGAAGCTACTTCTATGTGTTGATGTGTAGCTTTAACACTGCCTATATTTAGCAGTGATATGTCAGAATCATGCTCTCAGCCAGACCTTTACATAAACTATAGATCAGTGAAGTGATACTAATGTAGTGGTTATGTGATGAACTTAACTGCAATTTAAGCTCAGGTGAAATATAAATAAGAATGAACTTTGTTCATTATTTGCCAAGAGTAAAATTGTACTCGTGTTTTATTTCATCAGTTCTGGAAGTTTCTTATTCCTCTTATAAAGCAATTCCCTGTTCATAGACTGCTAATGATTTAGTTGCTTTTCTGGGCCATGTTTTGTATCTATAGATACAGATAGCAACTATAAAGTTTTGCACTAAATTCAGCTCATAAGGTGTTACATTTCCAGATTCCAACTCAGTAATAAAGCTTTAAAGTGTGTCTATATTTTATTTGTGTTAAATGACCTGATAATAATATCACTCAATAATTTAAAATTAAAAATTCATTATAAATTAATAGCAACACTGTTACTCATTTTACTAAGTACAGTGGTGGTTTCAGTAAAAAAATAGTGTAACACTGTAGAGAATCAGAAACCTCAGATGAGATCTGTGGCAGAGCAAAGTAAATAAGAAACTAAGATAATGAGATACATAGAAGTCAATAGAAACTAAGACTCCTGCAACACAGGCTTTTTGAAGACACTGCCAGAGATTTCAAACAATCTGTACTCAAAAAGCAAAGTTAAATATCTACTACTATTTAATGTGCAGCTATGCAACCTTGAGGTGTGTTCTGTGAATATTGCCAAAATGGAGTGATTGGTGACTTTGAATGGATGACTTCAAAGGGGGGAAAAAATGACTGCTGGATTATTTATTCTCCCCAGGAATGACACTAAGAGGGCTATAAGGATTTTTTATACTTTCTTTCACAGTGGCTCAGTGTAAGCAGAATGTACGAGCAAGAAATGATAAATTTCAGTGATCTATATTGTACTGATGTGAGGAATAATTGCAGTATGACCAGACACTCTGTGGAATGCATCCACAGAGGATGTGTTAGAGCAGATTGCAGTGAAGGCTGCGTGACAGAGCATACTGTGCCCCTTTTACCAAGATGACTGCAGAATTAAGTAGAAATCATTTACTAATAATTCATTCTCAGTAGTATAGTAATATTTAAAGATGCACAGTGAGGACTAAAACAGTCACAGCTGACATGGGGATTTTTGAATGCACAGGAAAAAGTATGCCCTGACCTTGGAAGTATTAGAGTTACTTTCCTAGTTCAGGGAAGCCAGAATTTAGCCTGAGGTGAAATGTGAAATTTCTGCTAGAGAACTCTTCCCACTACGCTGGCCTAATAAGTGGTTGTGGTGGGTTTTTTTTTGTTTTGTTTTGTTTTGTTTTTTTTGGTTTTGTGGTTTTTTTTGTTTTGGTTTGGTTTTTTTTTTTTTTTGGTTTTTTTTTTTTTTTGGTTTTTTTTTTTTTTTTTGTTTTGTTTTGCTTTGGTTTGGTATGGTTTGGTTTGGTTTTTTTGTGTGTGCGTGTGTAAGAAAAATCAAAATTTTCTTTTAGCAAAGCTGAAGAAAAAGAAATTCCTGACTAGAGTCCTGATTGTTAGTTTTCCAGAGCACTGAAATTTCTCAATGGATTCCATCTCTAAAACCCCTGTAAGAAATGAAAAGAATAAATAATATTGTGTAAAAATCTGAAAACTTTGGTTCTTGCAACCTTGCAACTTAAGTCCAAAACATCAGTCAGGAGTCATTATATCTATTCAACTAATATGATTTGTAGAGAATTTGGAAGATTCCCACTCCTTCCTCTACTTTTCCCATTGTCTACCATTTATAGTCCACACTCTATTCTGGCTGAAGACAGAATGGAGTAATTCACACTATATTTCTGAATTATACAATCCATTAAAACTCAAGCCTCCTTTTCCTAGCCACCATGCTATATCATGACACCCTAATTCATTTATTCATCACTGTTTTACCTTGAGGGCTGGACTTTTTATGAGCTAGTTAATATTTCTAGTTCGTGGTTGTCTATAAAATTTTAAAGAACTGAATTTAAATGAGAAGCAAAAAGTAATATCTATTTGAACCTGAAAAATTATTCCATGGCAAATGCGGGAGCTAAAAGTACCACTTAATTCCCCAAACTTTTCCTTAGAATGTGCCTGCATAAGTAATTGCTGTGGTTTTAAACTGAACTAGAAATGACAAACCATGTCCCCACTCACTCAAACCATCTTCTCTTCCATCTCCACCCCAGTGGAATTAGAAGAATCCAAGTAACACTTGTATGTGGAATTTATAACAGTTCAATAATTAAAAATAAAGTAAAATACAATATTAACAGCAAATAAAGTTAAATACTGTAGTAAATAATAATTAATAATAATAATAACAATAATAATAATAATATTATTATTAAAAGGGGGTATGGGGGAAAGCTGCAAGGGCTGCACAATGCAATTTCTCTCCACCCACTTACCTTTATGAGAGGAATAAGTAACTTCCAGAACTGATGAAATAAAACACCCATACAATTTGACTCTTGGCAGATAATGAACAAACTTCTTTCTTTTTTATATTTCACTTGAGCTTAAATGCCAAACCCCCCTTCCTGAATCCAGATCAGTTTATCCTTCAGGTAGCTGCTCCAGATTATATACTGGCCATGATGTTCTATGGGGTGGAACATACCTTTGATCATTTCAAGCCAACAGTTCCAGCTATGCTCCCTTCCAGTTTCTTTTGTGTACCTTACTGGTAGATAAGGAAAAAAAGTCATTGAGTTAGGATAAGCACAACTTGGCAAAAAACCAAAACATCCGTGTGTTATCAACACCATTCTCATTCTGAATCTAAAACACAGTATGGTAATAGCTTCTGAGAAGAAATTAACTCTACTCTACCTGAAATCATGAAAGCAATGATGGGAGCCACTCCTTATCCATACCATATATGTCATGCTAAATTTCACTTCCCTCAATATCCCAAAACGTTTCCTACTTATCTGTTTTGATAAATATAACTATAACTATAACTATAAATATAAATATAAATATAAATATAAATATCATTCTCTAAGTCTATGGAGCACCTTTGTCAAATGTTTATAAAATATCTGCACCAAAAAAAACCAAAAAAAAACCCAAACAAACAAAAAAACCAAACCAAACCAAAACAAACACCAAAAAACATCAAACATAAACATTCACAAAATTTTGAATTCATTTAGTCTATGATTTTGGCCTTCATTCTTGATAATAATCTTTTGAACAGTAAAAATGTTGTGAGGTGTTGGATGGTTGCATGCTGCACATTTAAGTCAGTTCTGATTCCAGTACTGCTGCACTTGTTCGGTTTTATCAAAGTTCATTCTTCATTGCTGTGATCAGAGGGTCAGGCTCAGACCTACAGAAGGCTTGTTGTTAAGAGTGATACCATGAGGTGCTCAGTGAGGTGATGCACATGGAGCCATCATAGAAGTGGTAATACACAGTGCTTAGTAATTAACATAATTCAGTTTAATTAATTGGCTATTCTCACCCAAAATCAAATCCCCTTGGGGCACACCCTGGACTTCCCCATTGTCCTTTATTACCCACAAAGCTGCACCCCAGTGCTTGAGCAAAAGCACCATCCCACAGATGAGTTTGCCTTTGCCTGAGGCAGGAATAATGCAGACAGTTTCCCCCAGTATATTTTTAATGTGTACTACAGGAATTTTATCCCTTTCCACAGTCCATAAAAATTTTGATTGGGCTGGGCCAGCCTGATTGGCAGAGCCTCTGGTGTTGACAAACCAGGTGGCCTTTGCTGAATGTGCAGTCAAATGTTTGAAGGGGTACAACATTATATCCCAATGTTTGAATTCCTACCACTCATTGCTCTCAGTGTAGTCTTTAAAAGTCTATTACATCATTTGATCTTGCCAGAGGCTGATGCATGATAGGGAATATGATATATTTGCTCAATGCCACATTCTTTGGCCTTAGTATCTATGAGGTGGTTTCAGAAGTGAGTTTCATTTTCTGATTTAGATCTTTCTGGAGTACCATGTTGCCATAAGACTTGCTTTTCAAAGCCTAGGATAGTGTTCTGGGTGGTGGCATGGGACACAGGACATGTTTCTCACCATCCAGTGCTTGCTTCCATCACCATAAGCACATAGTGCTTGCCATCATGGTTTTGGGGGTGTGTGCCCTAGTCAGTCTGTCAGGCCTTCCTATACTTACATTTCAGCCATTGTCCTCCATACCAAAGAGGCTTTATCCACTTGGCTCTGCTTGACAGCAGCACATTTCATGATTGTGGATAACTGGGAGATAATATCCATGGTAAGGTTCACCCCTGCATCACCCCTGTTGTATCTCCTGCTTGATGTCCCAAGGTGTCACAGATCTGCCAGGCTAGGAATAACTCATACTTATTTGTCAGTCCAAATCCAGCTGAGCCACTTCAATCCCAGCAGCCTGATACCCCTGCTGGATGTTCCGATGTTCTTCTGTGGCCTGACCCTTGATTACATGAGCATCTCTGCAAGCTACCTTCACAGTCATGTTCTCCACCCAGGCAGCAATGTCTTGCCACAGTGTAGCAGCCCAGACAGATTTACCACTATGCCACCAGTTATTCTGCTTCCTTTGTTGCAGCCATCCCCAAAATGGTGTATAGCACCATCCAAGAATCAGTAAAAAATATTGTCCCTTTCTCTTGTTCAGCAATGTCTAAGGCCAGCTGGATGGGTTTCACCTGTGCAAGCTGACTCAATTCACCTTCTCCTTCAGCAGTTCCTGTGACTTGTCATAGGGGACTCCTACAAACAGCTGCTTTCCCTCTCCAATACTTTCCCACAAGACAGCAGGATCCATCAGTAAAAAAAAGGCATATTGCTTCTCACTTTCTGGTAATTTATTATATAGTGCGGCCTCTTCAGCATGTATTACCAGCTTCTCTGGTGACATTCCAAAATCCTTGCCTTCTAGCCAGTCCATGGTACATTTCTAAGATTCCTGGAGAGCTGGGGTTTCCTATCCAAGCTCATTGTGTGGTCAGTGTGACCTACTTACTCCATGTAGCATTTGTTGCATGGTGTCTAGAGGAGATGTTCCCTTTGAACATCCAATCCAAAATGAGTGACCAGGGTGCCAGGAGGAGTTATGCCTCAGTACCAATCACCTCTGAAGTGGCTCAGACACTTTCATGAGCTGCCAGTATCTCCTTTTCGTTTTGAGTATACAGGACTTCAGATCCTCTCTATGCACGAGTCCAAAAACCTAGAAGTCAGCCTTGAGTGTTCCCTGGTGCTTTCTGCCTGAGCCTCTAGGTAGTGCTGTTCTTCCCAGCTACACTACAAAGCACATTTTTTACATCTTGCACTGTTTGGACTGGCCAGAGGGCTATGGCTTGAACTATCTCCTGCTTGATTTACTCAAAGGCTTGTCACTGCTCAGGGCCCTATCTGAAATCATTCTTCTTCCGGGTCACTTGACAGAAAGGGCTTACAATCAGACTGTAATTTGAAATGTGCATTATCCAAAATCCCACAACACTAGAAAAAAACTTGTGCTACATATCTCACTGAAGGTGAAGTTTTGTTGTTCACTTTTTAGTGGGGGAATTGCAAGAAAGAAATTTCCTGAAAGAAAGTAGGAGAGGTTCTGTTTTGTTGTGATTATCCAATTTTTTTGAAGCTGAGATGCTGAGTACAAGCATAAAATAATCTTCAGCTCCTGCAAAACTTGCTATTTTCATTTCTGGAGTAGTACAGACAGACCTGGTGACATGTTTTTTTCTTTGCAGGACAAAGGGATCACTATAAATGATTACTAGAAGTTGTCACTATTAGGGAGTAGCTAAGGTTTGCACTGATTTTTAAGACAGATTGATCAACTCGTCATACAAGTGCAGGCAATAAGGATGGATCAGCATTACTGCCTAAAAATAGAATGAATGAAAAGTATCTATAAGAGAAGTCTTTGGAGTGGCACTTCTCATGGAGGGACAGAGAGCAAAATGTTCCACCAAGATGTAAATAGTTCAGTTCTTGTCCCTTCTTTACTGTACAAATGATGAATTTTTTTTTACATCCAGGATCTCAACATACTGCCTAAAAATGCAATTAAAAATTCATGTTTCTTCAAAATACATGTTTGTCTTTTAAGGATAAGAAAATGAAAAATGCAACCAGCTTTACATAGTTTGTTTATTAACCAACAGATAAAATTTGAAAACGCTAAAGGATGCTATAAATATGTTCCCATCATGAGAGGAGATACTAGTAGAGTCTATTAACTTTCAGAAGGTTATTAATAAGCAAATTATGACAGATTAAAAGAACAAAAGAAAATATAGCTTTATTGTATAGAAAGGCTGAGTGAAAAGTCACAGGGCAATGCAGTCACACATTTTCACACAGAGTAAAGAGAAGAAATAATAAAGCTCAGCTGTGGAAACAGATAGCTGAAACAATGAAAGCAACACACTCCAAACATGCAGAGAGAGAGGTGTGAATGGAAACTGAGTGATGTGACCAAACACTGATACAGAAAAAAAGCAATGGCTAAGGCACTGTTTAAGGGAACTTTGGGGCAAACACATGACCATCTTAGTCAGATTACTCTTGTTAATATATCATTAGAGGAAGAGCTAAGAAAGAGATTCAGGATAAAGTGCTGACCAAAAGCAGGAAGGGACGGTGACACAAGGACAATTAGTTAAATTCTAAAGGGGATCAGCACATCCATGCAGCTTTTGTAGATATGCTCAAGGAATGTCTTTGTAGGTGTGCTTCTTTTTTGTCTTTAGGTTTCCAACCTACAAAAAAATGAGCAAAATAACAACTGCTGAAGCATAAGGATTAGGTAGCTGTTCAGTTGAAAGGAGTCAATACTCCTTTTTCAGAGAAAAGAAATGGAAAGTGAGCTGGCATGACTGATTTTGTCTGTGAAGCTACAACAAGATTTTAAAATATATGTTCTGTTCAAATGTGCTAAATCAGACTAGTAGTTGATTGTGCTTGAATAATGTAGATGATAAATGCTAGCAAGGGCAAATGAAAAGGTTAATTTTTTTTTCCTTTTTTATCAGAAAGAAAGATGGCTGATGATTGATCTAAAATATATATTGCAGATTTTTATTAATAATTTCTACAGAACCAGTAGCCAAATATGGTTTTCACACTGAACTAGCACTCTCTCTTTATAGTGTGGAAATACCCCATGAACTTCATCCTTAAAGTTTACTAATCCAACAAAATAGAACCTTCACACCTTCTACAAGACAAAAACTTCTCAGGATCATGAAAACAGTTTGGGGATTTTCTCATTATTATTTTTTTCTTCCTACATCATTGCAAGCAGGATACAGGACGTGAGTTTAGCAAGGAAACAGAAACACTGTAACTGTTCTACCCAAAGAACAGGTCATACTTTAGGTAAGAACAAAAGAATAGGAGTATTGGATATTTAGTGTTTTCATCTAAAGCCAAACAGGAAATGCCGAAGAAAAACATCAAAGCTCACTGGAAATTAATTGTTATTAAGTGTGGAAGTTCAAATTGTAAAAGAAAAAAAAAAAAACAAAAAAAAAACAAGAAAGAAAAAAAAAGATCAATTGCACCTCCTTGTGGTGTACAAAAAAAGTGATCAGTCTTAGACACATGGTTGTTGTAGAGCATTCTGAATGAGACTGCTGCGAGGCTGGTGAGGTACTGGCACAGAGCTGTGGATTCCACACCCCTGGAAGTGTTCATAGCCAGGTTGGACAGGGGTTTGAAAAACCTGCTCTAGTGAAAGGTGTTCCAGTCCATGACAGGGACAGGCACAGGGGCTGGAATGAGGTGAACTTCAAGGTCCCTTCCAACACAATTTTATAATTCTGTGGTTATTGCAAAAAAGTACATTAAATATACATCTGTAGTTTATTTGCTATTTGTGTAGGAATTGGCATACAGAAGGCATATTTTTTGCGCAGTATGAATATAGTAAAGTCAAAAAACAAATATTGTCACTATTACATAAAACTATGGCCCAAATGCTGGCCACATCTGTCTGCTGCCTACTATTCACCCATTTCAAGGGCACCATGTCAGGTTCTCTTTTATTTCCCTTTCTTGTTCCTACTTTAAAATATCTTGCAGCAGACTATCTGCTGGAGATTGTTCAACTCTACTGACACCCACAGGTGACTGTAGAGTACTCAAAGTTATATTTGAGCTGCTTATGCATCCCTGGGATCTTCAAGGATTGCCTAATTTTACCTTGCTCTCCCTTAGAGACAGTCATGGTTTTGAGATGGTTTCACCTTCCAAGCTGTGGACAAAACAAACATTTAATAAGACGTCCCCATCACTTCCTTTCAATGTCGTGCAGAACCTGAGCAGTATTCACCAAACCTGTATGGGTTGTATGGGAGAATCCTGTATGTGTAAAATCCTCTATTTTATGGGTAAAATCCTCTGTTTACACTAAGATAATGTTTCTACATTAAAGAATGAAACATTTATAGGTGTAAAAAAAACCCTCTGCATTCAAAGTTCATCACACAAAAATTTTGGAAGAAAGTGGATGTCATGGTGCCTTTTGAATATATAATCTTCAATCCACTGTAGTGGATTGACCCTGGCTGGGTGTCAGGCACCCACCAAAGCAGCTCTCTCACTCTCTTCCACAGCTGGACAGGGGAGAGAAAATACAATGAAGGGTCTGTGGGTTGAGATACGGACTGAGAGAGATCACTTATCAAATACTATCACAGGGAAAGAGATTCAAATTAGAGATACTAATTAAATTTATTGCTAACAAAATCAGAGCAGGATAATGAGAAGCAAAATAAGGTCTTAAAAATACCTCTGGAGTGAGTTGTAACCTGCTTCATGGAAAGCATGGATATGTTGGTAGACAAGAGGCTAGAAGTCAGAGGCTCCAGCCAGCCATGCCTCCTGCTACATTGGGGAACTGCTACCAGAATGAAAAACTGTGACAGCAGAACTCACCACTCTAGAATTTATTTACTTGGATGCTGTTCAATTATTTATTAGTGCTTGCGATTGGCCAAGACTTGCCTGGGTGAGGTTGCTGGTCTTTTGTCAGCCTTTCTGTTCTTTAAATGGCACCTGCTGTTGTATGAAGTGGGAAGGCCATGGTGCTGGGTTATGACAGATAAATTTTACACGAAAATATCTCTCATTTCAAAAATTATTGATTTATTCAGGGTGCAAAAATTGTTGGTAGCAAGTCAGAGTACAAACAGTGTGTGCAAATTAAGTACAGATTCTCACAGCAAATATCTGATCTTTCTGCAGTCTGATCAAAGTTTGTCCCCAAAGACTCAGCAGTGTTTTTTCCTGGAAGACTCTTCTGCATCTATGAGCATCTGAATAACAGAAAGCTGATGAGGCATGCCAACGAGAAGGGAACAGACTCTTCCTTAAAGAACACAAATTTGCTAAACAGACTGCTTTGACTGAGGAGAGTCTCTTGGTTGTCAATAGCAATCTAAATGGCTTTAAATACAAATTCTGTATTTGTATTCTTCAGCTCCAAGGGAATCATCAAAATTTTCCAAACTGGACAGCCCAGACAGCATCTTTTGCTGGTGGTTTAAAATATATCATCCATGGCAGATTTTTTCCTCAGGGGGGGTCATGGGTTATTTTTGTTTCCTTTTAAAAATAAAAGGTTTTGGTGTTTAATGGAATACATGTATATAAGCACTGGGTGAGCATGCTTAGTTTCAAACTCAAGTGGTTAAAGTGTGAAGTGCACTCTATCCACTCGTTCCCACAGAAGTTCAAATCCCCTGACTTTAGAGGGGGACAAAGCCTTTCTGAAAATGGGTGTTATTACGGCTGGATCACACACAAAGTGATACACAAATAGACTATGGTTTAATCAGGCATCAAGCACACATTGATATTTTCTTTATGTTTGAAAAGTGGGATTTGTTGAAGTTTTATGTACTCTCATTTCTGCCATAAAGGTAAACCAGAAGCACAAATTTTGCTTGTGTCCAATTTTAAAAATCACCCCACGCTGAGTTTCAACAGGTTAAAATATCTCTTCAGGCAGATAGGACTCTACCTGATTGTTTAGACTGAGGGACAGTTCAGGTGTTATAATTTAGGTAACTTTCCTGCCTCCAGTGTCTCTTGGCACAGTGACATCTGTTCACATATGCTAAGCATAGCTCTATTGCTGCAAAATATCCATGAGTCTTTGTAGATCTTTTGTTTTGCCCTGATTTTGTATATGCTCAGTGACTGTAGACTGACTTATTAAGCATTTAGATTGGGGATTTTTGAAAGTCAACATTCTCTTAAATATAGAGGGAAAAAATGAGAAAACTAAACAAGGAAATACATTAGTCTATATTGTCATTCTTTCTGCAAAAGAAAGTTTAATATGGCTTGCTTGTCTAAAATTATTTACATAAAATGTTATGTTGGTGTGACATCTATACATGCCTGTCTCAAATAAGCCATTTGTGGTCACTCAAAGTATCACCATCAAAAGAATTAGCAAAAATGGTTTTAATACGGATTCATAAAAATGCAAATTAACAAACTTGGATGACAAGGCTCACTCTATTACTTACTACATGGATGAAACATACAATGCAAATCGAGTCAGAATTGAGATAGAATGAGACTAATACGTAAAGGTAAGGGAGACTCTCCCACTGAATGATGAATTTTAGAGTAGACACCTTGCTTTCTAAACTCCTGATAGAACTAAGATGTGGCTAGAACCAGTCTTAGTCTCATAGATGAACAATGATTTATGCCTTCAGAAATCAACTATATGGATTTCATTAATATTAATTCAGCTTATTATCAGTCATTTACCCAGGATTTGTTCCAAGAACTCTCTCTGCCTTGGGTAAGGAAGGATATCCCAGTCTCAGGTAAAGAATCTCAAACTCTGAGAGGCATGCTAGCTTACAGGAGAGTCACTGGAATGCTGTCTTGCTGCAACTTTAGAGAGAGCTCAGATTTGACTTACCCACAGATCTGTTATTAGTAGAAAGTCTGTCAGCATTGAGGAGCAACCTTAAGATCTAGCTCATCTCAAGGGGAGATTACTGCCATGCAGCCATGTTTCCTTGCAGGGAAAGCCAAAAGAATGCTCATTTTATGCATTTTATGGGATAAAGTTGTTGGCTCAAAGTCAAAACACATACAATGGGAAAGGAGATTCACTGCTGTAGTGGGACTCAAGGCCCTCCAGCTAATGAACCATGACTGACCAGAGTACTGTAAGATTGACTTCAGTTGTGCAGCACTGACCAGCCCATGTGCAGACTGATCCCATCACATCTGCATTGTGGCTGCAGCAGGACAGAAAGCCAGATCCCCCCAGGCAATGATGCGACTGTACTGACCAATTTTGATATGGGGAGTCCCATCAGAGAGCCTCTTGGATCTCTCCTTCTCTCAGCAGTGGATCTGCAGTTGGGAATTCTTCTTTTGGGCTGGAAGGCCACTCAGAGCCCTGAAGGCTGAGAGACCTTGCCTTCTTAAAAGGAGAAATTGTGCATTCCAGGTTACCCTTCTAAAACTTCAGAATTCCTTAGTGAGCTATTTAAAAGCAATTTTTTGGACATCCCGTACCTATAATTAGACAAGGGGCTCCATTATTATCCATTATAATAATGGAGATTTAACTGGTTTTGTAAAATAAAATTTTGTTTGGTTAACTATTTTCCTCAATTAATAAGTGCCTGCTACAGTTAATTGTACACACAAATAGTGGAGGTGAAGGCTTATCAATCAGTGTTGCTGCATCTTAGAGTGGTATGTTCACAGAGAAGCACTCAAGATCACCCTCTCTATCCACTCTAGCTATTTTTCTCTACAGCATCTTCACCATAATGCATCACATTTCAGTGACATCTCCATCCTTGTTTCTTTTCTCTTGCATTCCCTTCAAATAGTCTCACAGTGCACTCTAAGATTCAAATTCAAAACACCCTGAGAATGGTAATGGCACTCAGAAACAGACATCATGTTCCTAGTACCACAGTTCCCAGAAGGACAGTTCCCACAAGAACAGTGATAAGTACACATCAATTTGTTTGCACAAAAGCACTGTCATAGGGGTGTTTCATCCGTACAGAGTGTTCTTTCTGGATAGGTAATTCAAACCTAGAAGATGCACCTTATGAACAGACATGCAGTCAAAAAAAAAAAAAAAATAAAGCTTGTGGATGTTACTATTTGAATTACAGATCAGTGCTGGAATACAAATTTTTTTCAACTTATGATATGGGACATGATGCAGCTGAGTAGTTCAAATAAGCCACTCAGCTCCAGTTACACATGCTTAACAGACAACAAAGAAATTGCAACCCAACTCTAAAAGCACACATTTGGTATTTAAATTTACAGTGTGCATTTACTTCCAGGAACTTAGCATTATAATCTTCAACAACTACTTGTTAGAGAGAAGTTGTTGTCTTCATCAACAACAACCATCATCTTCACATTCATTTGCCCTTTGTTACTACTACATTTTTGAAGTTTATATTTTTAAAGTTTTCTTCCTATCTATGATTTTTTGAATATCATCTTTTATTTAAACAAAAAAAAAAAAAAAAAAAAAAAAACAAACCAAAAAAAAAAAACCAAAAAAAAACCAAAAAAAAAAACAAAAAAAAAAAACCCAAAGAGACAGAGAGAGGAGAGAGAGACTGTGAAAAGTTGAAACACATACCATGATATAAAAGCCAACACTTTAAAACAATTGCTAAATAATTTGAAGTGGGACAAAGCAAAGTTAATTTTGGAGGCTGTGCTTCACAGATGAAAGTTAGCCTTAGGCGCCACCTCTCTGCAGATATTGTTTGTGGGGGCATGTTAAATGCCACACTTTAGACAGGAAAAGCTTGTACACTCCATCCACTTGCAACAGAAGTGCAAGGTGCACTTGCAACCTGTTTGACTCAAAAACTTCTTTGCTCAGTCACACACTTTGTCGGGTCATTGCTAAGCTGTTTTTTTCTTTCTTTCGTTTAGAAGATTTCTTAAAAATGTTTATTAAAAAGCATAACATTTTCAAAACATTTAAATGCCTGCATACGTTTTCTGATATTTAGTGAATCACATATATTGAATGCTTCCAATTTTTTGTCCACTCAAAAAATATTGCAGAAAGTGCTTTTGTGCTTCAAGCTTTGTCTCCAGAGCTTCTCTCTAAAACTGGGAGCTTGTTTCAGTGTTGGTATCTCTCTGAGTGTTTCTTTTAGATTTACCATTACCTGGTAAATCTAAAAACTCAAAACAAAACCAAACACAAAAATGTAACAAACGATAAAAATAAAAAATAGCAAAAATATAATTTACAGTTTTTATTTTATATTTACCAATGAAGAACTTCTCTACATTAACTTGACATGATGGTTGTTATCTTAGTGTCTATGTAGGGTAAGTAATTACTTAGTATAATTTTGAGTCTATTCATTTTGAGATTCAACAATCCAAATACCGTAAATGCATTACTGCACTCTGGCTTTTGATCCATTTTAATATATATAGTTGGAAATATATATAATTTCAGCAGAGAATCACAGAATGAGCCAGATTGGAAGGGACCACAATGCGTCCTCTCATCCAATCACCCTGCTCAAACAGGGTCATCCCAGAGCACCTGGCACAGGATTGTGTCCAGATGGTTCCTGAATATGTGAGGGAGACTCCGCAGCCTCTCTGGACAATCTCTTCCAGTCTCCTGCACAGTAAAGAATTCTTCCTGATGTTCAGGTGGAACTTCCTGTGCATCAGTTTCTGCCTGTTGCCCCTTGTCCTATTGCTCAGCTCCACCAAGAAGAGCCTGGCTCCATCCTCTTGGCATCCTCCCTGCAGATACTTACACTGATGAGATCCCCTCTCAGTTCTCTCTTCTTGAGGCTGAACAGGCCCAACTCCCTCAGCCTTTCCTCAGAAGAGAGATGTTCCAGTCTCTTAACCATTTTTGTACCTCTGCCCTGGGCCCATTCCCAGTTGTACTCCATGTCCCTGTTGTGCTGAGGAGCCCAGAACTGGACACAGCACTCCAGATGAGCCTCAGCAGGGCTGAGCAGAGGGGCAGGATCACCTCCCTCGAGCTGCTGGCAGTGCTCTTCCTGATGCACCCCAGGACACCATTGGCCTTCTTGGCCATACAGACACACTGCTGGCTCATGGACAACTTGTTTTCCACCAGGATCCCCAGGTCCTTATCCACAGAGCTGCTCTCCAGCAGGTCAGCCCCAGTCTGTGCTGGTGCCTGGGGTTGCTCCTTTCCAGGTTTAGCACCCTGCATCTGCCTTTGCAGAACTTCAGACAGCTCTTTTTTGCTCATCTCTTCAGTCTGTGGATGTCCTTCTAAAGCACAGTACAGCAGTGATACCAGCCTCTGCTCCCAACTCAGAGTCATCAGCAAATTTTCTGAGGAGGCATCAGCCCCTTCATTGAATCTATTTATAAATAAGTAAAACAATACCAGGCCCAGTAACGAACATTGAGGGACACCTCTAGTGACAGACCTCCATCCTGGCCCTGTGCCACTGATTATGACCCTCTGGGATCTGCCATTCAACCAATTCTCTATCCACCTCACTGCCTACTAACCCAGTCCACACTCCCTGAGTTTGCCTTGAGGATGTTGCAACAAACAGTGTGGAAAACCTTGCAGAAATTGAGTTAGACAGCATCCACTGCTCATTCATTCAGGTAGTTTTTTCATCATAGATAGCTATCAGGTTGGTCAAGCATGATTTACCTTTAGAGAATCCATTCTGACTGCTCTTGATCACCTCTTCTTCCACATAGATAAAGATTGCCTCCAGAATGAGGAGCTTCACTGCTGTCCTGGGGTGACTTTATGATGCTTGTATTCCCATTTGTCTGTTTAGCCCAGAAATAAGTTTTGCACCTTTAAGACTGGTTCTGAGAGCGAAGGCAGGAGAGAAGTGTGCAGTTTGTTTTCAGAAACTGACCACATTCCTGCACATGCTTGTGCTGTCTGCAGCATGGACAGATAGTGGGACAGAACTCTCCTTTGCTTTTAATTAGTTTTAGCTAGCTGAGGCAAAGAAGTTCCCTGGACTGTGGCTTTTCCTTTTCTTTGGACCTGCTCAAACCTGCTCTGGACTGAACACCCAGAAGAGCAGCAGCAGCTCACACCTGTGGCCCAGAGGGCCGGGCCTGGGCATTTCCAGTGCTGGAGGGACTGATAAGAGACTGAGTGAGCCGAGCTGCAGCCCATGAAGGAGAGTTTCTGAGTTTGTCATCTCTTCAGCATGGCAAGAGGTTTTATTGTTTAATCTTCAATTTTTGTGATGGTGAATGGTTTGCCTGTTAAATAAACAGATTTTTTTCCACTTTCCTTCAAGGAAATATTTTCCTGAACCAGTTGGGGGAGGGGCCGCTTGAATCTGTATATGAACAGATCCAGATCCATCTTAAAGCCATATACAAGAGGAACCCCTTTGGAGGTTTTCTCCCAAATTTGCCCTAAAGCAAGACAATTGCCTTTCCAGGAATTGAGGTAATAATTCTCTGTGCACTCCTTCTTGCCCTTTTTGAAAATAGGGGTGACATTTGCTTTCTTCCAGTCTTCAGGCATCTCTCCCTAGCTCCATGACCTTTCAAAGATGATAGTGAGCAGCCTTGCTGTGATTTATGCCAGGTCTCTCAGCACTCATGGGTGCATTCTACCAGGGCCTATGGACTCATGGATGTCATTTGCCCAGTGTGAGAAAACTCAATTCAAACAGTTACTTTCTTCACTTATTTACTCTGATGAAAATTCACATGAAGCAATGTTTTTTTGTAACCTACTAATAAGGAAGGTATCCATGTATCCCAAATCATTAGAGATATGAAACCAGAGCTACTGGAAAACATTCAGAGAGAAGCAACAAAGCTAGTGAAGGGCCTGGATCACAAATCTTACAAGGATGGACTACGGCAACTGTGTGTTTTTAGCCTGGAGAAAAAGAGGCTCAGGGGGGACCTTATTGCTCTCTGCAACTATGTGAAAGGAGGTGGGAGTGTGATGGAGCAGCACCTCTTCTCCCAGGAAACAAATGGCAGTACCATAGGAAATGGCCACAAGCTGAGACAGGGGTGGTCTAGATTGGATATTGGGGAAAATGTCTTCATTTAGAGGGTTGCCAAGCATTGGTACAGTTTGTACAGGGAAGTGGTTGAGTCATCATAGCTGGAGGTATTTAAAAAGCTATGTAGATGTAGCACTTAGGGACATGGTTTAGTAGTCACCTTGACAGTGCTGGGTTAATGGTTGGACTCATTAACCATCATAAGGACCCCCTCATCATAAGGGTCTTTTTCAGCCTAAAGAGTTATATGATTCTAATATATGTTACTTGTAATAGATATCAAGGGCCACCAAGATGCACAAAGACTTGTACATGAACAACATAATAGATATACAGGTGCAAAATACAACATGGGAATCCTTTCATACACAGAAAACTGTATGTAATTCACTAGTTAGCAAAACTACGTCATTCTTGGATGTAATAGTGCTTAGATGTCACAGAAAAAGAGCAAATCTCATATCCCTTAAGAATAGCAAGGAAAATGAGCACAGTATTAATAACTTCTTTAAAACCATGTGAGGTGATACATTGTAAGGTATTACCTTGATTTCCATTTTAAACTTCTGCATGAATTCCTCGGAATGGTGACTCTACCTCCTCAGAGCATATTGCAGGGTCTTCTGGAGAGTTCCCATAATTACATAGTAACACAGGATCAATATATAACCCAGTAAATCTTCTCAATTAGAAATAATCATTTTTTCAAATAGAAGAACACATCCGCCTTCCATTCCATAAATCATAAAGACCAGACTTTGTGTTGCAGAATCATAAAAAAAGCAAATCAAATATTTGAAAAAGATTTTCTGCTAGTCCCACTAGAAGAGCATAGTGTGCTAAATTCATGCAATGGATATTTTTAAGTTTTCGTGGAAAGTTGTTACTGCCTTGTGAATTCCACATTTGTTATCTCATTCATTCAGTGCATGTCTGCCAAATCTGGGGGGATTCTGGGTGTATCTATCTAGAACATGCATTGAGATATTTAGACACAATATAAAAAGACATCTATTTTCAAAGTGAAAAAAATGCACGGCAGAGTATAAATTCAGAAGCCCTGTGTTTACAAGCCATGACCCACTATTACTATTCATATAGTAGTTCAATAAAATGCACAAAATGGAAGATGTGGCATGGAAACCCTTAAGGCATGGCATGCTGTTTTATGTATTCAAAAGTTACAGAAGTTGGGTGAGGATAGTTAAACTTCTGTGATTTGACAAGAAGATTTCTCACCTGACCAGGCTACATACAGACAATCCTTTTTAATCCATTTGGGGATTTCTCCTGTCTGGATACAATCAAACACAATCTTTTCTGTTTCAATATATTCTAAATCAGACTTTGCTTTCCCAATGTTTCTGAAAAGTTTAGTTGGGAGGTGTGTCCTGTCATTAAAAAAAAATAGATAGAAAAAGAAAAAAGAAAAAAAAAGAAAGAAAAATAATAATTAAAAAAAAAAAACCACCTTAAAAGTTATTTGTAAGGAAGTGAATTTGTAAAGAAGCTAATTTGTAAGGAACTTCCTGTAGAAAAAGTAGGAAGAGAAGACATTGATGTTGTAGCACAGGGCTGTCAAATAAGCTTATTTAAGCATATTTTATAATACAATGGAAAAAACTTGCACAAGCCAGTTAAGTTGAAATGTTTTTCTGCTTTTTATACAAGGTATTTATAAGTTATTGATTTCTTTAACAATATAGATGGAGATGCTGCTTTAATACTTTCACCCTATAAACAGACTATATGAAATGCTGTTATGAAAACTATAACAGCATTCTTCAAAATATATTTTTCTCTCTATAATGAGATCTGAAAAGAGCTCATTATTTTTCTATGTTATTTCTATCTTTGTTTTATTAACTACTAAATATACCTTGTGTCATCCATAAGTTCATTTCCACAAAATATTTCATAGGATAGAATGTCAGCCTGAGCATTATTAAAAGCTTCTTCTAGATCAGGTCTTTCATCCTTGTTCTTCCTGATAAGCTGATGGATGCATTGCTGTGCCTCAGGGACATCACAATATATGGTGTGAACCTAACATGGATAAAAAGTTGCAGTTCATGCAGTTCACATAACTGAAAGACTAAAAACCATGTTTTTTCCATGGTACCATTCTCATGCTTCATTAACTTATCTTTAAAAAAAATGCCAACTAATGAGTATTCAGGTTGGTCTTTAATTACGTGTGTTATTCTGAAAATCTTGCCAGTAAATTAATGTATACAAAATAACATTTTGCCATTTTTAAGACTATAACATTAATAAACTAAAGTGTATTCTTTTTCTTGAATGAACTTTTTAGAAAGACGAATCAATAAACTTTCATCTTTGCAAAAACTGTATTCTTACCATCTTGATAAGAGATTTCAAGAATATTAGCACTGTCACTTGAGGTTTCATTGCCTTGTTAAATCTTCTCTCACTTTCTAAGAGCTCAGTGACTTCCCTCTCTCGTTTCTGTAAAGATTCTTGTATCTCTTGCAGGATGGTGTGTGCTTGCCAAAGATACCGCTGTTCCACTGACCAGTCAGTCTTCTGTTCTTCATTATCTGTCTGCAGGCAACAAAGATAACTCTTATACACTAAGCCAAGATCTAAATTTTGATTGCTTTCATACAAAATTACCGAGATTTTAATGAGCAAGGTGGAGCAGAAATGGAGAAAAGAAAAGGAAATATTGAATAAGATGATTTATTTGGTTCCAATGTTCAGAATATAGTCTTTATAAGTCAAAGAGGTGGATACTTAAAAGCATTTTGTAGCAGAGTGTCTACTATCAAGTATATAATGACAGCCAGAGCACACTATCGGTGAATCCTGAACCAGTGAGTTTGTTTCATTATTGGGATGTTTTAAGCATTCATCATAAATGTATCATTCTCAAGCCATGTACATATTTGCACACCTTTATTATCAGTTAGGCCCATGGCTGATTTCAGCTTTTGCTAGAATCAGCCTGATTGACTTGAAATACCTGCTGCAATCCCATAAACCACCAGTCAAATTTCCATTTTTGTGCTCACTTGGTCTGTTTTTAATCCTGAAATCTCTGACACATCTGAATTTTCTCCTTCTGCCTTTTCAGACTTTTGTTGAAGAATTTTTATCTGGAAGTTCATGAGGTCTTGCAATCTTTCCACATGTAAACTGATGTTGTGTAGTTCCTGTAAAGCTGAATTGAAAACAATAGAAAACCAGGTAAGAATAACTTCAGCATTTCTAATCTGCAGCATTTCTAATACTGTCTCTGTGAAATTTTCTCCTTTTAGAAATCAAGAATTTATCACCAACCAATAATTTTTAATAATAAATATTTAATTTTCATAAATAATTAATTTTGTTTAAACTCAAATAATTTTAAGCATTCATGCTTTGTTTTGCTTTACATTTCCAAAATTAAAGCTACAAGTGTTGAAATAAACCTACTGAGAAATTATGCTGACTGTAAAAAGCAAGGTGTGCTAAGGACTTTGGAGTCATTACAGAGAGTATTTGTAGCTTCAACATTTTTTTATTATCCCACCTGCACACACGGTATTGAAAAGGAAATACTTCTACTGAGTTCAGCAGGTATGCAGCTTAGTGTAAACAACAACAACAACAAAAAAAAACAAACAGGGAAGAAACAGGAACAGATCAAAAAACTCTGCATCTGAAACACTCACTCAGTGTGTGCTGTGTATAAAGGTAATCTAGTTTTTTACACAATTTTTCTAGAATCCAGACCTGCAAGACAAGAAAAGAAGAATAGCAGAAAATCAATACTCTACCAATTTTCATTATATTTCCTTGGGGAGAATAATCAATAATAAGGAAATAATGTTGTTGCTACTTATGTATACAACCAAGACAAATGGACTATTGAGCAGTAATTAGATGTCACTGGACAAGAAAATACAGAAATAAACCAGAGACTGCTCAGGCACTAGTGTTTTCACGAGAGCCTCAGTCAAGAGGTTCTATGCTTTTACTTTGTTAAGCATTTGTCCTCACTACTGAAATGATAACAGCGACTAAATGATTGAGTCTCCTGAAATAGCTTAATAACGAAAGCTTTTGGAAGGACTCCTACGGCAACCCTGCAGAAAAGGTTGTGCATGCCAAATGTTAACAGCATTATCTGCCTAACAAAAAATATTCCTTCTCCCCACAAGCCTTAGAATATACTCTCCTCATCACTTTTTACTCTTCATTACAATACTTTTGCGACATTTCCTCGATATATAATAATTAGGTCGAAAGAATTGTAAGCCCCACGTGGTTTTTTTTGCAGTTCATCAATAAGGCATAGGATATTATAGCAGTCGGCACGGCTCAATGTGTTTGAAAATTGAAAACTCTTTTAAATATGGGTGCCATGCAGAATTTAAACGGAAGGTGGTGCTAGGATACTTGAAAAGAGAAACTAAATAAACCTGCCTGAGATCTTCGTTCAGAAATCATACAGAGCTCTGCATTCAGTTTCACGAATTAAAAAAGAATCTGCCTCACAGACCCCGCCCCCAGACCCCATGACTCCCCAGCACAAGGTTGGGTAAATCTTCATGAATTCGAGTCTTGGAGAACTGCAAGGAAAACTGCCTGTAACAAAGCAGTGTTGCAAAATTAAATGAAGAATTGCACATATTGAACAGAGAAGAACCCTCTCCAGAAAATAACAAATATCAGGCCATGTTTACTAATGCTATCTATTAAAAACTCCACAATTTTTTTGTTTGTTTGTTTGGTTTTTTTTTGTTTTGGTTTTTTTTTTGGTTTTTTTTTTGTTTTTTTTTGTTTTGGTTTTTTTTTTTTTTTGTTTGTTTTTTTGTTTTTACACCTATGCTGTTAATAAAATGTCATTTTACAAATAAATTTGGAAAACCTCAGGTACTGTAAGAAGTTTTTCATGGAAACCACCAAATAAGGCAGTATTGCTGCTGTGTCAGCCAGCTGAAATGCAATATTACAGTAACATAGATTATGACATGCTTTTGTTGATTTTTGATTGCTAAACAAGGAAGTAGCAATGTGCTGTACTGTCTTTTTAAGATTCTTCCCAAAAAAATGACATAAAATGTGGAATTCAAGAGAAATGACCATCTAATAATTTTTAGTGGAAAGAAAAATACAGTAAGACAAAACAGCATATGCCATCTTCATTGCTGTTTAAGGATGAAAGCATACATTTTTCTCTGACAAAACGAAGGCAAGTGCTTAGTAGTTCAGTCTTCACAGATTTAGATGTACATATCTAAAAGTATACAGGCAGGCAAACAGCACACACTGGAAACAATAGCAAGAACACCATCTGACTCCAAAAAGAAAATGCAAACTGTGTTTCTTTACCTTTTCTTTTCTCCAGTTCTCTGTTCTTTGTTTCATTTGGTAAAGAAGATCTTCTTTCTCTTGGATCAGTTGTCTGTTTTTTTCTCTCACGTTCTGAGGGCAGTAAAATAAGGCAAAAGGGATGAGAATCGCAACACTATTTTTCAGAAAGGCATCCAGTTTTAATTTTTTTGTTTTACACCTTGTAAAGTCATAATATTTGGACCAGGCTGCTAAGGCCTGTGGATCTTAAAAAAATTAAAATTTCTCATTTAGCAATGAACATCTGTGGCCAGAGGCAGTCTGTTTCTAAACACATTTTCTAAATGCTTGAGAACACTGAACCTTTTCCTCAGAAGCAGAACAGAATGAGGAACAGGATAAACCTTAATATCTATTCATCACCAAATAAGCAGCACATATCCTATATATACTAGGAATATGCTTCACACATTATTTACATGAAAGCAAAGCTATTTCCAAGTGCATAGCACATCTAGGCCAAGCTGAAACTGAAAACTGGTTTGGAAGTATACTGTGCAAAGCTTTGTTCATCTCCAGAAGGAGAAAACCATAGCTTATTTTAAAATAAAATTTTACAATTTTACAAACTGCATGTCTTCATTTAACTGTCTGTCCATAAGAAGAGAGCATTAATTATAAGGCCTGTTCCTGCAACCTCTGTAAATACTTGCTGTGCTTATCCCATGTAAAACAGAAATACTTGTTTACCTTAACTGTATCTTGCCAGTGTATGTTGCTCTTGTTCATCAGCTCTTGGTATGCTTCTAACTGGGATTTCAGACACCTCATTTTCTCACTGTAATGTTTCTTTATAGTAGTTATAGTCTCCTCCTTTATAACAAAATATTATTGAGAAAATAAATAGTGAATGAGAACAGAAAGTCAGGCACAATAAAGGAAACAGTTTCCATATCAGGTTCTCTTTATTCTCTTTATTCAATGTCTTTTATTGTCTGCAAACATTTACTATTGATCACAGGAGGTTTGTACTGTCATTCATTGCAGACTTCAAGCAAAACTTACTGCTAAAATAACATATATTTTATGTATTTTTCTGCAGAAATAAAAACCAAAGCCTTTCTCAGAGCAGATCAGAAGGAATTCACCCAAGCACAGTTAAGCAATTTTAAAGAAATTAAACTCAGCTCAGAAGGGAAAAGTTTGGAAGTAGCATTAAAAAAAAATCCACACAGCAACCTAAATGAGATGCTGATGAGAAGATCATGACATAGTGTGTGCATCACTGCCCAGGAGGCTGTTGTGTCTTGCCATGCATCTGTGTTCTTCCCTGTTCTCTTTCTCTTCCCTTAGTGATCTGTAGTCAGCTGAAAGTGGAAGATGTGATTATGCCAGGGTTACATCCTACCAAAGTTCAGAAATGGATTTACACTGGTATACAATGCTTGTGCAGATGTGACAACCTGAGAACAAGATGAAATCACGTTCTACAATGGGTAACTATCCTTTGTACACTCCATATAGGAAATTCTCTAGATTTTACTTGACAGTCAGAAGAGTTTGTTCACGTCCCCTTCGTGGCTTGAGAGGAATTTCTGAATCTCCTCTTTCTGAGTGCCCAGAGTAAACTTTAATTGTGTGGAAAGCATTGTTCTTCATAGGAACTGAATGTCTGTCTTACTGTGCATCAGAAAAGGAGTATTAATGATGTGACAAATAAACACAAATGTGAAGCTGTAATGGCAAGAAAAGATTCCAGAACAGAGCAGCAAAAGATGATGCAGGTAATTCCATCTTTTTGGGAGAATTATTGACTAACAGAATGCAGAAATGCTCCCACTAAGGAAAGAGAGGTATTGTGGAGTTTTGGTCACAGGAATGGCCTCTGGATTCTCATTGTCACCTTGAAGCAGTTTACAGGTGAAGAGATTCTGCTATGCTATCAACTACACTGAATATAAATATGCAAGGCTAAAACCAAGCTAAGTAAAAAGTAGACAAAAAATACACACACACACACACAAAAATAAGGGATAAAGCCCTTAACAATGCCATCATTTTTGAAGGTACAGCCTACAGAAATGCAAATGTTGAAACCATGTTGTCAGTCATGACATAAAGGTGTTATTAAGAGAAAATTTTAGTAACAAGTAAATTTTAGAAAAATCTATGCCATTGTTCCAGACAAAAAGTAAAACCAGACTTCAAAAAGTTGTAAGATAAAATACACTTCAATATACACTGGCATTATTTACAGATACGAAGAACGGTACAGGAATGGATATTTAATTGTGAATGAAATAGATTTTGTCTCTCTGTATTACTTTGATTAATGGTCAAGAGTTCTAATGCTCCAGTATAATTACCTGCTTTTCTTTCCTTATATCATCTAGTTTTCTCATTATTTTCATGTGTCTGTTTTTCATTTGCTGCATGTCTTTTACAATCTGTAGAGGAAAAAGGAAATTATAAACTCAGAGCAGAAGGAAATTATAAACTCTGAGCAGTACCAACTCCAGTTGTAATGAACCAGAGAAGTACTCAGTAGAACTACAGGCCAAAACTTTCAGGCTTCAATAATAGAAAATATGTTATGCTATTGAATAAAAGTCTGTGAATAACTTGAAATGAAATTTCTCTTTTGGTCCTAACATTGCACCTCCACTTTTTCCTTTTTAATGTTGTGATCTAAATAGAAAATGGAAGACATAGTCATTATAACAATTCTATAGTTCTTGAAAAAGAAGAATAGCATTATGAGGCCTATAACTCGTAAAAAAAGGCAGTTAGTGGGGAAGATTGCATTTCTTCATTTAAGGGTTAGAAAAACAAAGTGTTTAAAGAATACACTCTATTTTATGTTGCATTTCATTAAAATAATTTGAAATCCTACAAAATTAATATAACTTTAAGGTACACTGGCAGTTTTAATGAATAATAGAGATGTGTACATCAAGGGTAGAAAAACTGAGCATTTTCCTATTTGAAAGTGAATAATTTAAGCTTTGAATTCCATCAGGTTCCTCAATTAATCTCTTTAATTAATTTTGTTTTTAATTCAATTCATAATAGTCACTAAATGAAAATTTCACTAGTTCTTGTCCTAGCTTCTGCTGTCCATCTTTTTTTTTGACATAGCTGTCTGGTAGGTGCAATGTCAAATTGCACTGACACATGAATGAGATTAACAGATACTGCTCAATTACAGCCGTAATTAATATGATCATATGAAAATGATAAAAATCTAGAACTTTTCTAGAGATTTCCTTGGTTTCAGTTCTTCATTTAAGCTTCACATGATGCAGATTCTGCTGACAGTGAACAGCTCAGCCAAATCAAAACAAAAAGAAAAAAAAATCAGATTATTTAATGTGGCTGATGCATTATTTGAAAATAGTTGTGGTTGTTAGCATTGATCTAGGCTGACTGATTAAATCATTATTAGTATTTAGAAGCAGTTGACTTGGGAGTGAGGAATCTCTACCACCTGACACTGTCACAGTTCAAATGACATAAAAGTAACCAAGCAGCAATGCAGTCTTGAAATATTTACCCCTCATCCACAAATACTACTGCGGAAGTAGAGAAATTTTAAAGATACACAATCAAAAGTTTAACACACCAGAAAAGCCTCTTTGAGAAGATTGAAACGCTCCAGATGGGCTCCAGATCTCACCACCCACAGAAGTCTGAGTAATTTTAGTAATTTGCCTCAGGTATTTAACTTGTGTCTTACAGCTAGCTCAGCAGTCTATATGTTGCCTGTACAAAAGAAATCACTACTGAACATTTTTGATTTGTACTAAAAGACCAAGAATACAAGACTATATCTAGGGGAATAAATAAAGCAAGGAAAACAGTAAACCAGGATATATGTATATTTGTTTTTATTTTATATACAGATGAATACGGGCATATGATGTTCCATAAATTAAATAAGTCTAGATACAAAATCAGAAGTTATTCTAGTTTCTGGGACCAAAAATATTCTAATAGGATGAACCCTCACACTTCCAGTCACATACCACTTCCAGCAATGAAGAATAATGATGAGAAATATATATAAGAAGGCAAGGATTTCCTCCCAACACAGTTACAAAGGAGTTTTTATCTTTAGACACCAACGTGGGAAAGGCATTTAAGCAACTCACAATCTGATCTAAGTTAAGATGGCACTTTGATATTAATGTTCGCATTTTTATACCAGTATTCAACATTTAACTGCAGGCTTCCAAATGTGAATCAAAAAACCAACCTACTGGGCAAAAGGATTGTGTGAATTGAGTTTATACAATGACAGTGATTATGACAATTCATCCAGTTTATCCTAAGGAAAGAGATCCTTGCATACACTGTCAATTTTTAAAATATTGTAAATTATTCAGTCATTGGGAACTTTCTTTGAGGGAAGGGCATGTTTGTTTTAGTTTTTTTTTACCTTGATGATATGCAGCGTAGCTAAGCTGTATGGAATGTATGGCACTTCTTTGGTTGTACGTTCCTCCAACTCAGTTGCTTTGTGATCAGCAGAAGAACAAACTCCAGATGTAGTAAACTGATCTAGTGTAAAACAAAATTTACCTTACCAACTAAAAAGCACGGCAACTTCACATGTACATATTACATTTTAAATTTTTTATTAGAGACATTAACTACCTTTTTTAAATTTTCTTTTTTTTTTTTTTTTTTTTTTTTTTTCCTAATGACAAAACAGGCCCCTGGGAGGAGAAATACAGCAACTCAGACTTGTCAGCTTTTATCTCTGGTCACCATCATACAAACTTACATTTGACAACTACTTGTTCCTGAATACTCTGATATTCACTACTTACATATATTTATGTCATTAAAAGTAAAAATTAAAAATCAAGTTTAAAAACCCATGCAGAAATATGTTGCCTCTTAATAAAACTAGCTTTTGCCACAACTAAGAAGACACTTTACATGCTGGGAAACTACTTTTTACAAGTTATTTGATAGACATATGTTTTATCAGAGTGTGATAAAAATTTAATTTTTTTTCTAATCTTCCTTTTTGTTAAATAAGAACACAAAATTACTTTTCCTTTCCCCCAATCAGATTGTTCTGGCTTAATACAGAGCTGACTTCCTATTGGAAAATTAATTTAAGTATCACAACCCAGTATCATTATTAACTAACAGGAGTATAAGTTAAAAAATATTGATGTAATTACCTAGAATAGTGACTTGTGTATATCTAAGCTAAAGAATTTTATTTGAAAATCCAAGTAACACAGCTAATTTCAATCAGAGCTCACATACAAGGGAAAAAAAAGAATGAACCTCTTCATTTTCTTTAAGGTCTTATCTGTTCCAGAAAGCAAGAATAATACTTGCTATGTAAATATACCTTTTTCTTGAGTTCTGTCTTCACTCCATCCAATCAAGGAATTCAGAAATGACCACTTGTTTGTATTCATTCCAAGCTTGTGCAACCATGAGTTTCCCTCTCTGCCTGTTAACAAAATTCAAGTGCTAAAATATTGTGAAAATCATTGACATTCTTGCTCTGCTTCTCTTTGTCTAAAATGTGTTCTAAGTAATTAAAAGGAATACAAAAATGTGAGATACTGGGGAGTAATTGAGAAAACCAGAAGCATAAGAAGGATGTGTGAGGACTTGTGTGAGACTTAATGATTCCACTTGATGCTGAAAATAGAGATATTGAATGCAAAGGCTATATTCTGGACTTCTTCTGTAGGAATGTTTTCAAAATTTTATTTTGAAAAATTACAAAACAAACTGGGTTTTGTCCAGTATCTTGGAAAATGTGCGTGTGTGTGTGTGTTAAGAGGTGGTGCTGTATCACATTGTTGCATGAGGTGTGTCTGACTCAGGTATATTTATGAGAGCTCTGGATGCATTCAACATTCCTGCTGAGACAAAACCCAGCCACAATACCTTCAAGTGCTCTGATGTGAAAGAGAAAAAAAGTGGCTGAAAGAAGTCCTCTGACTCTTTGAATTGGTCAAAACAATTATCAGAAATTGAGAAATTTTTTTCACTGGGGAAATAGAAATGTATATCTTTCCTGAGTTCCTAACACAATTCTCATTTAGATACATACTGCAATGATTTTATACTAGCAAATACCTGTTTCTGCATGTTACTTTTACTAGCTGAATTGTAAGTGGATGCACCGTTCTAAAATAACGTCTGTTCAGCTACTAGGTGGATCATCAGATCCTGTTCAGGTACAACCATAAAGTCTTGTTTTTCAAGACCCAATTTTGGTGATTTATAAAATACATGTTGAAAAGAGTACCCTTGGCTCAAGCTATTATTTTTTCTGAATTTAGTCTTTTCATTGCTATACATTACAGATATAAAAATATCAGCTTTTGTTCTGTGAGTAATGTCATTGAAGGACACAAAATCTGTATAGAACAGCTATTTTTAAAAAGACTTGATGTCTCGCATCTACATCCTTTTGGTTCACATTTTGTTTTCTTCCTGCCATCTTGGAGACTCTTAGCAGCCCTTCATTTCACATAATCCTACTTTAGGGAAAATTAGCCACTTATGCATCAATGCTTTCAGGCCAAGAGCATAGGGTCTATGTTTTCCTTAGTATAAAGGTTAATCAGGCATCCATATTTAATTTCTAAATTAAAAAATACATTACTATATCATGTATTGATGCAACTGCAAAATTTGATTCAATCTAGACAGACCATTGGGAGGAAAAATATTTGAAACTCCAACTGGTTAATTAACGAACGCTAAAATCAGTCTATATGTCTTCTGTTTAACGTAGCATTTCACAGAGCATGTGACTCTCAAAGCTACTGAACATCCCTTTTCACACCACTTGTGTGAGTTAACCCACACAGAACTCTGTGGTGTGGCAGAGATGAGACATATGTAACAGTTGTGTTTCTTCCCAATGCCTCCAGTCTGACTGCTCACAAAGGGCACTCTGGGTATAACAGCTCCTTGCAGTTTAATTTGTTTAGAATGCAAGGCTCCTCAAACCAGAGGTCTCTCCTTTCTCAGATTATAGCTACAATGAAAGCATCCAGCAGAATCTAGGCAGCCACATTACTATTTCTGAATAAATACAACTGTACTTTTTGACAGTTTTCAGAGAGATTACACACTCTGTTTTAGAAGTTACAGGCATAGACCATATAAAAATCTAGTCCTGTTCTGACGGCTTTAGTTTTAACAGGCACAAAGCCACAATGCATCTGTTGTACATGAGAAGCTTCACGATCATGTCCAAAAGCTATAAACTGAATCATGACAGGAACCCTTCCACTTAGTCCATACTGACTTTTATCCATATTCAAGGTATATCAGCACTGACAACAATGTCAGTGCATAGTGTTTATGCAGTCCTGCTTCTGTGACCCTACAATACAGATACTACCACTACCTTTTGTGGAAAGCAGTGAAGTGAAATCTCATTCTAAACATCTGAGGCACTACTACTACTACTTACCCTCCTCGAGTGTGTCTTCCGCCATGCTTTCAATCACACAGGAAGGATGTTCCTGTACATCCTCTGGATAATCAATAACACTTCCTGGTAGAACAGTGGAGTGCGTGGTGGTCTGTGATTTAGTTTCAGGATCAATTCGCACTGAATCTCTGGGGACTTGCCAGCTTGAAAGGTCATCTCTTTGCACCCATGCTTCTGAAAAACAAGCAACATAATTGTTTCTAATAAAATACCAGGACAAGGCATTAAAGAGTCTTAAAAAGAGTCTTAAAACCAAAATTGTGAAACAAGACCAGATCTGTAATATCACACACCAAAATGGATTTAAGATCAAAATACTCAGTTTAATTAAACCTGGGTGACTTTCTTAGAAACTGATCAGAGCAAACCTTTAGTTCTGGGTCTTTCTTTTTGTCTTTTTTGAAATCTAACATGACTTGGTGATTTAACCTTGGTTTGACTGTGAGATTTAGCTGAATTAGTAAAGCATGTCAAGGTCCATGAAATAAAGTAGTCAGAATAAATCTATTTTATTCTATGCTGAATACAACCTGTCAAGTCTCATGCAGCTTCCATCCAAAAGCGCATGTCAAACACACTCCTCAATGCATAAGTTTTGGCCAACTTTTGTCTCTGGATATCTCTAACATATTTGGTCTCTTTTTGGGATCAATTTCTATTTCCACAGAAAAAGGTTTTCTTGAGAAAGAAATCAAAGATATTTACAACCAAAAACACCTTTAAAATTTTTTATAAAATACCTTGCCAACCTCATAAGTTCTATAGAGAAACATGTTGCTTTTCTAGCTCTTCAACGTTTATACAACAGCCAGGAATAAAGTTCAGAATAGTGGATTCTGAACATAAAACACAAATGACAGGCTTTTTGGGGAGCAATTAGAGCACATGCACAGGAATGAAACTGTAGGTGACTAAGTTCAGCAATATGTGCAGTGATTTCAATTAACTGGCTAGGGGACTTGCCACTGGCAGTCAACATCACACAAAAAGTGCTAAAGCCTTTAAAACTTGGCTTGTTCCCACTGAAAAGACCTGAAAAATTACACTTAAAAGTGGTCAAAAAGAATTATAATGATAGCAAAGTAATTATTGAAATGACCATGGACCAATTGAAGTTCTACACAGCTAATGAAGCTGACAGAATGTTTTCATATGAATTGTGGGAGGGGTCCCCGCTCTCCCTTGGGAGGCAGCTTCAGTATAGAGAAGTTGTCAATCACCTGTTGCTCCCCTCCCCAGTTGAGCTGCCCATCAAAGTTTAACACATTCCCCGGTTCTGGAAAGTTCCCTTGTTCTGTTAACCCCATTGGACCCTGTTGACATGCCACTCCTCTCCTGTATCCCGATTGGTTCGTTGTATGTCACCCCATCCCGTCTCCTCCCCTTTACCCATTGGTTGATCTGTACCCTAGCCACTCCTATCCCTCTGCCCTTATATGCTCGGTCCTGCCTTTGTTCTGGGCTCCCAGAGCCAGTTCCCTCTGAGAGTGCTGTGTTCCTTGCCTTCTCCTCCTGTTCCTGATCCTTTCCCGCAATAAAGCCTCTTGGATCCTACTGCTCGGGAGACGTCTTGTCACTCTCTGGTGGAGTTATTCGGGTTTCACCTACCCCTCCCTGCGGACCGGTCAGCCGCGGATCACTCCCCAGACTGGCTGGGAACCCAGGGAGCCCCCGGAGCCAACTTTTTATTACAATGAGTGACTGAGAAATGCAACTTAGAAATGCAGGATAACAAAGATCAATCTGGTTTAAGTAATCCTTTCCTCCCATCATCACCACAGTTTGAATTTTTTAAAATGTTTTCTTGATCAATTTAGTAAGTAGTACTACCCAAAGAAGCAGCATAAGAATATGTTGCTAGATGGATGCCAGCTTCTGCTCAGGTTTAAGCCTGTCTAGCAGCTCAGGTCCATGCAGCCACTTCCTCAATCCTCCATAGTGATGGGTGGGTGAATCAGAAGGATAAAAATGGTAAAAATCATGGGTTGAGGTAAAGAGAGTTTAATAGGTAAAGCAAAGATCTACATGTAAGCAAAATATAATAAGGAATTAATTCACTAGTTTCCATTGGCACATTAATGTTTAGTCATCTACAGGAAGGCAGGGATCCATTGCATACAACTGTTACTTAAAAGACAAATTCTGTAACTCAAAAAATCCTTTCTTTTTATTCTTAATGCTAAACTTTTATTGCAGCACACAGTATTGTATGGCATGGGATATCCCTTTGGACGGTGTTGTGGTTTAGGAATTGTAATCCCCAGTTCAGTGCCTGCACCAAGACTCTCCTAAACCACACACCACTCTCTCATAATGTAAAACAATAACTCTTTTAATAACTTTATGTAGAGAGGCTGGCTCTCTAGAGAGCATGTTTCTTTCTTACTTCTTGTTACAGCACTTTCTATTGATGCACAGACTCTCTGCTATTCAACATTACCCATAGTGCAAATGCATGCCCAAGGCTTTGTTACAATAACATCAGCAGATTGAACAGAGCCTGTCCCACCCTCTGAGCTCTGATGCAAAACAAAGAACAGCAGTGTGAGAGAGGACTGGTGGGAGTGGTGGGAGTGTCCTTAAAGTGTGGTTCATTAGAACAGCCAGAGTGAAAAAGACAATTGCTTCTGGACTTGGGCAGAGAGATATAAAGAGCGTTTCCTACTTCATCATGTGGAAAATGGAGAGTAACTGTTCTCCCAATGTCCTGACAAGCAAGACCATATTGTTTCCCCTTGTGGCTAACAAAAAATGGGAAATTGACATTTTTATCCCAGCTGCAATCACTCAGAGAAGCAGGAATGTAGCAAGAGCTACATTCCATTGCCATTGAAGTCCACTCCTTCCTCATTAGTACTACATCACATTGGTATCAACTGGTATGAAGATTCGTACCAGGATATCTTTTATAACTCCATCTCATCCCCAGAAAGTGATTTAGCAATGAACTCTGAGAGTTCAGTTGAAGAGTATTACAAGTAAAGGCTTGTTTACATTGTTAGAAGCTACAACGCAGTTCTTTTCCAGATGGAAATGTATTATGCAAACATTTTCTTTTTACCCCGTCTGGTCAAACCACATTTTTGTCTCTAACATTCTCAGGTTACGCTGCCTTAAGTAACAACCTTGCTCAGTTGTATTGCTCAACAGAACTGACAATCAAACATGTTTAACTTGTTATTCTTCACTTCTGGTGTGAAGGTTAAGCCGTCAGGACATATATGTGTATATATAGTATATTAGCAAGAAGAAGAGAATATATGGTAGTTATCACCTGATAGATAGATTGCCAATTTGGAGCAAAACACCCATGTCAAGAGTTAAAATTCTAGCTTGGTACCAGAGAGAGCAAAGCTTTTCTTGCTGTATTTTGTTGATCTTTCATTTTGAAAATAAAAATAAAGGCATGCATTTTGTACTATAAGTCACAGAGATGCTGGACAAAATGCAGGAATGTAGATTTAATTTTCCTTGCAAAAAGATATCTGTGTGTCTATTGATAGACTAATGTTCCTTCAAGTTGGTTAGACCTGAGATTCCATGGTATTACCAGTCTGCTCATTCATTAGTCAGCTGCCTGAGACTACACACAGACCACAGTGCACCACTAATGTTGCTATTAATCTCTAAATCAGACATGGCACTTCAATGTCAATCTTTACTATTGCATTTAAATTTTAAACACAATGCTTAAGAACTATGTTTAACATCTGAGGAAAAACTACTACAAATATGTGGGAAGGCCTAAGAGAAGACTGTTCCCTTGTGATTTATGGGTAGAATCCACAGGTTGCATAGAAGAAGCTGTAAATCTTCCTCATGCTTCCCTATACTGCTTTTCAGCACCCTGCCTCCTAAGGTGGGGCAAGACAAACCACCTTGAGTTTTTCAATGCCCCAAATATGGCCACATCAGGGTTTGTATCAGAAAAAAAAAATGAACAGTCGCAATAGTTTTTGTAGGAGGTAATCTGCATAACAAAAATTATTTTAAGACTACAAGATATCATGATTAGGATACGTGTTATCTCTGTGGAAAATCTAGGAGGAAACCCACAGCTTTTGGCAATTTTTTTTTTTGTGACCTCATCATCTCTTCTTTGAGGCAGAATCCTTTGGGAAAATTTATTTGCCTTGCAGGTTAGATTTTTTTTCAGCAACCAGGAATTAAATTTCAGGATAGAAATAAGCAGCAGGGATGTAAGGCTTTGAGGAAAGGTCTAAGTTTGAAGAAAAAAAATTCTTAAATAAAATAATTGTAAAAAAGAAATTAGGATCTATTTAACCCATTTTTAATCACTTACGGTGAAAATGGTTTATGTTTAAAATCCAAGTGAAACTCCCTTTCCTTAAGTTCATAGCTTCCTGTCCTACAATCAAATAGAAAATTTGTTCTCAGTCTTCTGAGAAATAACTAAAGATTCTTACATTATTAAACCATTCCACTTTTCAGACTTTCACCAGAAGCCACATTCATCAGCACTTTTATTATCCCCCTGTACAATCTCTCTTGCTCATCTTCTAAAATTTCATTTTCTGAAATGACATGAGTATCATGCCTGAAATAATCAATAACTTGTTGAACTGTGAAAAGTCAGATCTGTTTTTCTAAAAACTCACAAACTATTTGTAAAACCTGCAGTGACTTTACTTGGAAGACCTTACTTTATCACACTTTTCTAAATGTTTATGAAGACCATACACAATTTTCCAAATCATCCCTATCATTCAAAAACATATTTCCTAGTTTAGCAAGACAGCTTTTGAAAAATTATTAGCTGTGTTTAAAACTATTGACGTTCATTTGTGCTTATCTTTCTGCTATGTAAAGGACTTAGCTCTTTTAGTACCTATTTCAATATAGGTACTAATATACTTCAGTTCTTTTCTTTCCCTGAAAAAAAGGTGTTGTCCTCTTCACACTTTGCGCTCAATTTGATAAAATAGTGGCCTGGCTGCGCCCTTCCACTCTCAATAGCTGTGGTCATAATGTAACATACAGAACGTTTCTCGTTTTTACTAAATACAAAGTAAGTCCTAAATAATTACCTTCATCCATGGTTATCCGTCTGTTTTTCAGTGTTTCCAGAGAGATGAGAGTTAACTTCTGGTATTTTCTGAAAACCTCCCACACTGTGTACATAAATATTTAACCTGCAAAAAATGCAAGAGCCTCACTAGGCAACAAGATACCTGCAGAAAGTAAAATAGACACGGATCAAGTTTCTTCTCACTGACTCCTGTGTCAAGCAATGTCTGTTTTGCCAGCAAACTAAAACTTACTAGATGAAACTCAAAGCTGTAGGAAACTTAACTATAAGTGAAAAAAATTCAGGTTTGTTCTATATATCTGAAAGCACAAATACTCACAAGATGAGAAGGGTTTCATTAGAATAATTTATAAATCTCCACACTTGTTTCAGCTGCAAGAATGTAAAACATGATTCTCTTGCTACACTTCCAGGAGTAGTTAAATTGATAGAGTTCCAAGGGGTATTTTATACAATTTCAGCTCTAATTTCATATTAACTGTGTGATTAAATTGTCCAGATGAAGCTGTTATTAGAACATTAGATTAGAACATTACATTAGAACAAAGTTTTCCCTGCTTTTTACAATTTTTTCAAGGAAGAGTATTTCCATTTTCCTTCTCTGCTAATTAAAGGTAAAGCAAGCCCACACTTTTATCATTTCCTATGCCATTATGCTGTGATTGGCTTCAGCTGAGATAGGTAGGTTATTTTGAACTGTAAGTCAAATATGCTGTTCTCTTGGAATAACTCCAGGCCCCAAACTTCTCATATATTCCTAGATTTATATGAGCAAAACAGCAGCAGAAACAGGCAGAAGCAAGTACTATTTAGCAATTGCAAAAAAGAAATACAGAATGAAATCTGCAGGCTGACGTGATCCAGCCTAGGCAGGTGAGACTAATGGCTCAGGATTTCTACCTCACTGCTATTGTTGTGCACCCCACCCTTATGACAAAAAGGACTAAACCCAGGAACTTGCCTTTATATTATAGTACAAAAGGAAGGCTTTTGGTATCACTAACTCAACAAGCAGTTTCGCTGTGAGTTTACAGGAAACAGCTTCATTGTGAACCTCTGTACAAACAGTCCACAGCTAATTTAATTTCTATGACTATTTGCTCTGCTGTGCTAATTTGAATATTTTGTAGCTTCACTGGGACGTAAAGAACACATATAACAATGTGACCTATACAAAAGGCTTTTTTGAGAGAATATTTTTTTTTAAACGAACTATTTTGTGATTTTTCTTTTTATCATAACAAAGGGTGTTTTTGCCTTCCTTTCTCTTTCCTCTTACCACAGGGGGGAAAAAAAGAATAAAGAATGGAAAAGGAGAAAAAGAAACAGTAGAAAAATCAACCATCTAAACAAATGAGGGTGTTTGATTTTAAATATTCACAATCTTATAAAAAAGAAAAACATATTTGATAGATTATGTTTCCAAAATATTTTTTTCGAGTAATAAATTATGTAAGACATATTAGCATTACAACTACTTCTAAATGAAGAAAATGGCAAAGCAAACAGAAAATAACAGACTCCCACTAGTATTTAAATAGGGTATTTTAGGTTTCTACTTAAATTTTTAATTTTCACTGTGGTGTTTCTTGCTTTGTTTAATCTTTGAAGGCTGTGTAGTAGTCCCATTCTAGAACTAGAATGTGACTGTGCTAGCTATTAAATAAACATACTAAAACAGATTGGAAGTACCACAGATATCTCAAGATCACTCCTTTCAGTATGTTTGTTTTGGCTGGTATTCTTGCTAATTTAACTTTAAGAAAAATCTTTAGCTCACAAACCTTTACCTTTTGGCTTAAAACACCCTTCAAAAAATCCTGTATCTTTACAGTTACACTTTGTGTATTTTTCTTAAATTACCACCATTGGGACTCACTACTCCACTCTTGTCTCTTGTATTTTGTTATCTATGACAGTTCATGCGTAATTATGTGAAGTTAAATTTCTACAGCTAGGAGTTTCACGTTCCTCTTTGTATATTCCCAATGACTTTGATTACCTTAAGAAACGTATAGCAGCTCCAGGGATAAATAATTTGAACTAGTATAGAATTGGGCTACATTTGAAATGTTTCATCTGCATCTTTCTCCTTTGAGGAAAATCTAATGTAAATCAAACTCTAAGTTATGTACCTTTAGGCGGTTCTATAATGGGACAAATTACAACAAATGCAAACATACCTTGAACCTTGTTCTCTCTGAAACAGAAGCAAGCTTAAACTCTTTAAAATTTCCCTTTAATAACTGTGACTCGCACCATTGTGCCCTAGTGGTATTTCTTCCCCAGGAGTCTGAGGCAATCCAGTCTAGAGTAAAACTGAAACAAAAGAACAGGAGTTTTCTGGGGTTTTACCTGGAAACACAATAAGGAGTTCCTGTTCAACATCACAATGCAGGTCTCTGTAGGAAATCTCCTGGATACAAGTCGTATTTTACTGAAAGTCAACAATAAAATTATATTTAAATTGAGGAAAAAATGCATAAAATTGAGGAAGTTAGAAAAAATACATTTTCAAATGGAATACTGCAATTTAGATTTTTCACTATCAACATTTTGGTTTTGTGTAGATTTGAGGGAAAGGTACATGAAAAGTTTTATTTTGTCTGAGGTTAAACTATTCTAATGCTCCATAGAAGCAAAGCAGTTTTGCAATTACTGACTAATTGTGAATTTGTTCTGTCTCCTAATTTTGGCAGGTAAGCTGCTGAGTGAAATAGTAATAGCCAAGCAGTCTCCAAAAACTTCTAACCACAAACCACCCTCACTATTCTGGGAACAAGATGTTACACGATTGAATGGAATGAAGAGTTTCCTCATTTTTTTTATGACTGTTCTTACCCCACCTTCAATGTACACAATGAGCAAAACTTGATTTACTATTATGCACTTATTATGTTATTCTTGTTTCTTCATAGTAGTGGAACCCAAGTCAGGACTATGCCACTCAGAACAAATATGACCTTGACTGAAGTGATTCTGCATGACACTTGCTCCTCGTTGTAGATAGGGAATAAAATATGTTTTATTGTTTTAACCTGGACTTTTTTTGTCAATTGATCCACTCACTGGTATGTATTTCAATAGCAACCAAAGGGGCACACTTTGCTAAGAGCATATTTGTAAATATTTATAATATTAATTTACTTTAAAATAAAAACTGGCACAAGAAATGGCACTAGATGTAAAGCTACTTGAAGGAATCAAATAAACTGGGAAATCCCAGATGGATAAATTTAACCTGCATATTGCAGTACCACAGGTGGTTGATCAGCTGATTAATTTTTTGTTAATTAGTGTTGTCTCTTCTTTCTCTGAAGTTACAACAACTTAATTGTGCAGCAGGGTTTACTCTCTTGTAAATCAGAGGACTGCTCATCCTGCTGTTTGGTTTCCCTAGAAGAGACGGACCAGTTCCCTTCCTGCTAAGATCAGCTGGGACATACCACCACCTCTCTTGTTTTGGTTTGGTTTTTTGTCGGGGAGGATGTTTGGACATTTCCTCCATTAAGGGCACTGACATTTCCACAGTTTTTATGCACAGTACAATTGTTTAAATTCACTTGTGTTCCCTTGACCTGAATGACTCTTCTGTTATTATTTACATCGTCTGATTAGCATTGTACACTGCATAGGACTGTAAAAAGCTTATGCATTCCCACTTTTTCTTGTCCCCTTAGTACTTTCCCCTGAATGTGCACTGAGTTTTACCTTCCATTGTAATTTACTATTTTTGTCACAACTTCATCATCAAACAGGTCTGTTTTGCTCTACTGTGATTTGCATGAAGATATGTGTAACAGTCTTCCAATATTTTTTTCCTAGAGGCTTCCTAGAAGGTCTACATTTTTCTCATATAAATTACTTTGGCACACAGTTATAGGGGTTTTTGTCTAGAAGGCTGTCTGAGACATTGAAAAGCTTCTGGAAGCATTTCTCTGAACTTGAGTTCATTTAAACTGAATAGGATTTCTAATCTCCAAAATGATGTTGCCTTGACGTGATTTCTCATGTGGTTACTCTGCTTGTTTCTATGAGAGGATGGGCTGTTTTTATTTCTCTGTGCAGGGCGCTGCTCATTAACATGTTGTGTCTTCTGGATAGCCAAGCCATATTTAACCATAAGACTCAGAATATCCCATTACTCTTCTAAAAATTTATGGAACTGCAAAAAAGTATTTACTGCAACTAAGAGAGCTGTAAGTATTAAAGCTGATTATAGAAGCAGATGTATGTTTGATTAAACCATGGAATTCCTGCTGCTTAAGAATTATTGCTAATTCAGTATTTCATGAGGCAATAACAAAATGCAAATCCATGTTAAAAGACAGAGGTGTTAAATATTTTATGCAGTGTAAATAAAATGAATCCTTGATAGAAGATTCCTCAAAAATATTTATGATTTGTTTTGCATCAATATCAAAAAATGCATGTTGCCCAGTCTTTTCCCTATTTACAAGCTTGCAAAGAGGTTCAGAACTGAAACATGATTTGAATGGGATATATATTAGAAATTAAACCTTTAACAGATAATCCATAAGAGATATTACACAGTTTTGAATGTCCTATTGTGTCTAATGAATATTTTTTTGTTTAAGCATGAAACTAAAAAAGGAATTGTATGTCTAGATTTGAATCCATCCAGCCCATAATATAGGATCACAGGGATATACATAATCACAACCTAGATGGACTTTAGATGGACCTACTAGAACCATGCAGATCAGGTGCAAATGAATAGATAGCATAGCTGTTCTCACTGAATTTGATATTTAAATGTATGTCAAAGGAAGAGATGAAGGTCTGAGGAGGCCCTCTACCTCAATATGCAGGAAAGATATTTTTCTGAATAATGTAACTGAGACACACTTCCTAAAATAGGATTTGTACAGGAATTGGTAAATATGTAGCAAAAACACTGCATTATCTCTGGAATGCCTTCTTGGGAGCATTACTGCCTTCAGTAGGCCTGCTGTAAGTCATACATACTCTTACATCTGTATCTTCGGTATTAATGTCTCGGTTGCCTGTAACCTGAGTACAGGTGCTATGCTGCAGGTCCTGGGTGCCTAAGGAATTCAAGTAATGTGTTTCTCCTCAGTTTTTTAGGAAGTGGATAAAAGCTACTGAAGATAAATGAAGTGAAAAGGTGCCAAAGATCAGAGAAGCAGATTCCTGTTGGCTCTGGATTGCTATCACATGACTCAAAATGGATGGCTGTCATGGCATGAAACAGACAGAGCTCTGTTTTATGATTTATCTCCTGACTGTACTGTCAGTAGCTCCCTCAGCTAATGCTATTTCATAACAATGCAATTTTCTCTTAAAGTTTATCTCATAGGCAGTCTGAAGGTCATTTGTAAAATGTCGTCTCCAGTTTCATGTAGGTAGAATCATCATTTCCTAAATTTCTCCAACCTTAACTCTTCTTTAAGGCACCTTGGGTGGAATAAACACAGAGTTACAGCAGGCTGGTAGCAGACTCTGAAATAAATGTAAGGGCTGCTGCTCTCACTCTCAAACTCCATGAAAATTCCTGACTCATTTTCCTATCATTTTGTGTAGGGTGGATTATTTGGAGAAATTGTTAAAAACAGGCGAATTAGAGCCGGAATATGTTAAAAAAAATTTGGCCTGTTTATTAAAATCACAGACAACCGAGGACGAGGTCCCAGGATAAGCCCAGGACCTCAGCGGCAAGACAGAGAGTAACAATTCGCAACTGTAGCTGTGCACAGGCACAGGGTGTTTCCTTGGCAACAAAGTCCGCGGAAAGACCCCGGGTGGCCAGCACCCGGGGTTGTTAAAGTCTCTGGAGGCTGCTGATTGGTGCGTTCTTGATCCTTTTGTTGATTGGCTCCTTTTCTGGTCTTTGATTGGTTTATAAGATGGTGCATTTCTGGCCAATCATTCCTGAACTTCGAGGCACCATTGGTTGGTCTGTTTCTCCAATCGCAGGCTGAACTGATGATATCACTCTCCGATGCACCTGGCCTCCTCCCCCTGATTGGCAACTATACACAAACACTTAGCTAATAGTACATATTAAACTTTGTGACAACTATGCGCACTTACTTAACTAACAGTAACTCACAACCACTCACTACATTAACAATTTAACAATTCATTATATTAACAATTGGTTACATCAATTGGCAATTACCTACAACCCACCCGACACAATTTACCCATCACCACTCCCACCTATTAAAACAAGTTTATTTGTAACAAAATCACATCTTCCCAACTGAGCTAAGTCATCACTAGCCTTAAGAGAAATGTTTGGCACGGCCAAATCTGGCAGTTTATCAAATGACCATTTTTCTTTTCTATACTCACTGAACATTTCTGTTTCTCTCAATTGCATTCCATGCATTGAGTGTTGTAAACAAACATACTTATTTTTGTCACTTTTGAGACATTTGAACCTCTACAACAGTAGCTACATGCTTTGCCTCTTCTGAATAAATTATGACAGCTCAACAATAAACAATATGCAAACTGCGATAGCTTTATGAAACAAACGATGTATTAACAGTTAAAAACTTAGCAATAAACAATTGTTAAGAGCTCCATCCAAATGCAAAACTGCATTTTTTAAAGTGGCAGCATTTTGTGCAATAAAGCACTCTAGTGCAGATGGTGACTCAGCTGAGCTCCAAGAAGACAGTGAGTCAGCCAGCATCTGTCCACCCATTAAGGAGGAAAGGCAAATGCAAACAGCTTCTTCTTTAGTAGCACAAGTCATACCTTCTTGTGATATCACTCTGAAGGTGGAGCCGTGGGCCTGAAAGACAATACAATTAGATTTTAAAAAAGCTCAAAAACCAAAAGTAAAAAATACTATGATAAAAATGGGGTAGTAATATGATTATGGAAAAACTGTATTAGAAAAAAGAGTCAACATGGAGGAGTGTCTTACTATGCACTTTCAGTACACTGATTCCTACCCTTAGCTATGCTCATTAATAGACAGGGGGAACAGTTCCAGAAAAAGAGTAAAAACAGAGACTCTGGCCAACACCTGAGCCAAGTAAAATAAGACTGCTAGTGTCATTCTGATATGGAAGTTGGGTGGGCTAGTGTAATTTGTACATCACACATCATAATTAAATAAACAAATCTACATACATCTGACTGCTTGCTCACTGTATGATTGTCAGCTAGTAGGCCCCTTCAATTATTCAGTTTACTAAAAACCTCTAAAATACTTTTGTCAAATTATATATTAAATGTACAGGGGGAAAGGAAATAACAAAGCATAGGAGAAAATTGCTCTCAGAGAGTCAGGGGGGCTGGGGACTCCCTGGGGGCCAGAAGTCTTCCCATGGGTGTCAGCAGGCAGGGCCTGGCAGCCCTCCTATCTCATCACCCCAGCCAGGAGCAGAAGACCTGGGGTTGGCACTGTAGTAAGCAACCCCAGCTTTAAGCATTTGACACCTCTCTTGGGATGGGAATGTGACAGGCCATCAGCCCATAGGCTGGGTCCCACTTTCAGTCCCAGCCCTCTGCAAGGCAGCAGGGCAGTAACTCAGATGCGGAATGAGGGCTGAGGCCACTGCTGAGGGCAGATCCTGGGGCTGGGGTGGACTGGTTGCTGTGTCCTTAGCACTCCTGGAGGCTCTCTCCTTAGGCTGCTGGGATGGGGACCTCCTTGAATGTGATGAGCAGATTACTCTGAACAGCACACATTTGGGTGTACAGAGAAAGATGTAAGTTATGCAGGAACATGCATGTGTGTTATTTTACATTTGAGAAATTTGTGAAGATTCCATCTAGTAATTACCATCAGTCTGTTCCTCTTCATCCTCATATAATTAATTGTTAGACATGGGTTTCAAGGGCAGACTGCATTTCATGTATGTTCATGTGGGGCAGATCAGCCATATTGGAGGTACCTGTGCATTGCAGCCAGTCAGCGGGAGGAGGGTGAAAGTCTGCTGGGAGCCCCATCTGCCCATTGCAAATACTTCTGGTTCAGCAACAGGTATTTCTTCACTGGGCATCATGCTCTAGGCCAATCTGAGATGTTAGTGTGGTATTGTGCTGTACTGGCTTGGCAAGGAAGTGCTTGCAGAAAACCACTTCTAGCAGATATACCCTCATCTTGTGCAAATCACTCTCACTTTGAACTTCAGTGTTTAATCGGATTGTTTCAATCTCCTTCTAATTATATAGGTGCCAATTATTGCCCTTATATTAAGTCTGCTTTTTCCATGAGTTTCTTTCCAAGAAAAAAAAAAGTTCTTTACATGAAATACTAGACATGTTTTATTCCTGGGTTATTTCTGCCGTGGACCCATAGTCAAAAGCTGCAGAGCTGATAGCCACCAGAGGAAGTGAAGTGAGGATGCTGCCTTGACTCTTCACCCTTTCTTCTCTCAAAGTTTCACTGAGCAAAGATATGTCTTTATATATTCACTTTTGAAATTATATCAGACATTAAAATGTGAAGAGAATTACTCAAATTTTGTTTTCTTAATATTTAATTGTGTGATTCCAAAAGATTCATGGCAATTTATTAAAACTGGGGATGTGGTCAGGGCAGGAGAGGAGAGCTACCATGGCTTGCTCATTTGTTGTCTTTTCCCTTCTGAAAGCTGCTTATACTTTCACCAGCACATAATTTCGCAATGACTTTTTTTTTCCTAATGTTTCTCGACTTTGGGTGGCACCCAGATATAGCTGCTGCAGATGATTACTAGGGCTGTGGAAACACTGGTTGCTGGGTGGAGTTTCCTGCACAGGCTACAAAAGCTTTGAGAGCCCTCTGCTCCTTTGCTCCAAACTGTGCAACCTGGCAAAGCAGTGCTCGTGGGGAGGAAGGTAGGATTTTGTAGTTCATCATTGCTTTCTGTAGACCCAGCACTTTAGGAATTGTATGTTGAATTTGTCAAGTGATTGGTGTAAACTTTCTGTGGGTTGGACTTACTGTCAGGGAAAAAGATGGGTGTAGGCAGGAGAAATTCTTTCCATTCTTGTACATTTTACACAAGGGCTTGGGAAATTACTGCTTTTATTTAATGCAATTAAATAAAGGGAATAAAAATGATTAAAACTTCAAAAGCAAACTTACTTTGAGTAGACCATTCCATATGCTTTCTCTTTGCTTTTTTAGTAGGCTGCTGTAGAAATCTGTAGTAAAACCAGAGTTCCTAGAAAACTATGCTGTGTATGTGAACTTAAAAAATAGAAACACCTGTTGTTACTTCAACAACAGTTTGTTGCACTATGACTGTAGAGGAATCATTGTTCATGAAAGTGATGAGAATCAAATCTCTTAGAAATCAAATTAGAAATCAAATTCTAGAAATCAAACCAATGTTTTAGAAACATACGACAAAATCCTGCTTTTCTGACTAAGAACTTGGCAAAGCCATGTAAAAGCTGTATCATCTGGGGTTCTTGCTGCTAAATCTTTCCTTAGAGTTTTACAAGGATGAGACTGTTTTTCTCTATGATGTTTCCAAATTCAGCAGACTTTCTACTGCAAAGTAAATTGCTATATTAGATCTCCTGCCTGTTTTTTTGACTGAGTGACATGACTGTAATTTACATCAAGATCCTGGTATTGAGCCTTCGAAAGTAACCAGGCATCTGACATTCTTCATGATATGGTTAAATAAGCATAGATAAATGCTGTCATTTGACACAGACTGTATTGTAAAAATCTAGTTGTGTCTTTAAATATTTTTAATACAGTATTTTCTCAAAAACATTTTTGATTGGTCTTGTTCAAGGGTGCAGGGGATTAAGAGCCAGGGGATTAAAAACCAGCAATATTGAGGTGATTTTTGTGAAACAACAGTTAGGGCTTTCAGTCTGGATGTATGTCTGATTTTTCAATCCCATTGTGATGTTGATCAATGAACTGAACTGAAGGGAATGAAGGGAATCAGTTGCTTCAGTCCTTTTCATACTATATTAAAGTGGTGTTTGGACTGAATATATCCCTCTTGGATCTAGGTATTGTTTACATGAATAATCTCTTTGCATTTTAGAGTGGCAGGACATGTGGCAAGACCATGTCTCCATCAGGGGGCTGGCTGTCTTCCTAGATTCCAGCCTTTTTTCTTATCAGCTATAGTTTCTTCCAAAGTAGAAGAGTTTTATATTAAGTTGGTTTCTTACCTTGCAAAGCTAATTCAAGCACACTAAGGTCTTCACTCCCCCCAGGGGCTGTTGACTACTCTGACTTATATTAAAATTGCATTATTTCCTTACTAGATGGAAATAGATGGATCTGCATGCCAGTGCTTTTATTTCAAAAGAAAAAAAAATTAAAAAGTTTTTAAGGCACAGACCCTTTTTTCTTACTGTATCATTTAAATCAGAAAAGACATGAAGTTTTAGAGGCTTAATAAACTCAATTTAGTGTAGTCTAATACTTCCGCTCCAGCAAACCCCAAAGGATGGCAGCCTTTAGAGCTGGGTGTCACGGGTGGGTGTAGGAGTATGTAGAAGAAAGGGATATGCTTCCTGAAGCTAGCTTTCCCTGAAAAATGTTACTTTATCAGGCAAAACACGTGTCTTCTCAGATCTGGTGCTGGTAGATTGAATCTTGTTTCGTAGCTTGGAGTGGTTCTCTGCTCTGTGAATCAGTTAGTCAGCAGACATACCAGGACATGCCAGCATTGATGACTCAGTGTACCCAATATGGAGACTTTTAAGTGTTTCCATCCCAGTGCTTATGGCCTTCATGTGTGCTGTTACAAAATGCAGCAGAATTTTGGGTACCATACTGCTTCATATGCCACTGTTAACTTCTGTCAATAGAAGGGCACACTCTGACAGCTTGAGCAAAGTGCAGGTTGCAGTTGTGATGTGAGCATGCTTTTCTGATCCTGAATAAATAGCAGATCATAAAAATTGATCTTTAAATCTGACAATATTCTGTCCATTATTTACCCAGTTGAGACCTACTTTAAATAACATACAAATACAGATTTTAAATCAGTTTCAGCTTTTCTGGCAGCACTAAATTCCTTCCTGAGGGAAGGAAACAAAAGCAAGAGTTTTTTGGGGAAGAGGGAATATGGCTGGCTCTTACCTTGGAGAGAGCTGCAGGCATGCTGTGTGAGGTGTTTGTCACTTTTTTGGCTGCTGAGTGCAGAAAGAAGCTTTACAGTTTAGCTGTGAGGGAAAGAAAGAGCTGGGCTGCAGCTGCACTCCTTGGTCCTCAACTTGTATCGAGTCAAAAGGCTGGTCTCTGCCCTTCCTACAGGACAGAGGGGATGTGTTAGCAGCATAACTAACATATTTTTTTATAATTGTGTATATGATCTGTACTCCAAGACTGCAAACAGAATTTTGTCTCTTAACACCAGTTTCAAAATCAGTCTTGTTTACTCAGCAACACTATCTCTAGTTATTGCTTACACATACCAAGTCTTCCCTAGACCTTGCTGAGGAGGAGCGTTTTAAAAAAAATCTAGTTTGAATAACTTTATTTGATAAACTATTTATTTCTTCTTTCTATTTCCTCACTATATTCCCCACACCAAAAACAGAAGTTGTTATGAAGCAACCTTTTCATTATTTTTGAGTACTTAATGTTAAATCATTTCTCATTTTTTCCTTTTCTGCATAGTGACTTTTGGGAAAGCTGGGTGGACTTTCTTTCTGAGTGATAAAAAGCATAACTTATTTTTATTTCCTCTTCTTAAGTTGATAATATTTTATTATTACTATGCAGAAATTGTAGAAATTATGCAAGAAAAAGCAATGTATATAAAACTACCCAGATTTACTCATCTTCCTTAGAAAACGTCTAGTCAAAGAAATTACATGGAAGTATATTAACAAGGGAATTTCTTATTTCCTAACATAATGCACAAGAACTCCAACGTCAGTAAATGATGAGACAAGAACCCTTGTTTACCAGTGAATTTCAAAGTGATCAAACTAAATGGGCATAGATGATAGATTATCTAATCGGTTTCTAGTAACTTCCCTTTGCAAGTAAGTACTAATGCTAATGTATTGCTATAAGCACATATGTAGTACTACTGCTGTTCTTATCTAAAACTTCTGAAAGTAGCTAAGAGTGTAGGGGTGAGCAAGCAGCTGTGAAGCATCACATGAAACATCAAAGTTGCCTGCCTCCAATAGTACAGGCCAGTTACCATGTGGGACATTAACCACAACAACGTGCTAGAGGAGTGATTTTGAGGGTGGAAAATCTTAAGTTGCACTGGTGCTGAAAATGATGAAAAATTGTTTGTAACTTGATGCATCTCTTCCCAGAAGCTCTGTCAACATGGCTATGGTATCAGAATTTCTGAAGCAGGCATGGTTCATTGACAACCAGGAGCAGGAATGTATTGTAAGTATTACCAACTTTTGAGAGCACCATGCTTATTTTCCTGTAGTCTAAACATCTTTCATACATGCAAATGGAGGGAAAACAAGGGCAAAAGTCTAGCAGATTGGAACAGGAACCTAATTTTAGTGTAGTGTATAATCTAATGTAACCATATAACCTGCAAAGTTTGCTACAAGATGAAAAGTTGCCCCTATTTGCACCTATCAGTCTAGTTATCAATTCCTCAGCGCAACTAGTTAGTGTGATTAAACTGTAGTTCCCAGTGACCCGTCACTGACTCACTCAGATCGGCTTCTTTAATGTAGTAATCTGATGCTGAGTTGTGTGAATGTGTATGAACATGTCCCGGTAATGTATGTGAAAAAAACAGGAACTCTTTGGCTGAGGTATAGGAAGCCATGAATTGGAACCCAGGAATGTAAAGGAGGAAGTAAAGTCACTAGTATATATCTTTCATTTCATATGTCATGCTGATGGTGGAGCAAGTCATAGCACGTAATAAAAACCCTCAGATGATGAGTATGGTTATACATTAAAAGGGAGGAATACAGTTGTGAGGAGTCAAAAGTTACTGTGCTAGGATGATACAGACAATCTCTGTGATAACGAGGTGAAGATACTGAAATGAAAGCAAAGGTAAAGCAGTACTTTGTGAAATCACACAAGTTCCCAAAGAAACTTACAATTTGAAAACAAAATTATATAGGGGAAATTTCAGTAAACAAAAGTTTTCTGCTCTAGGCCCTTGCAGATTTTGTAATTTTTACTCCACAACATTTTGTGCATGAACCCTTGGCTACACCATCCTCTTCCCCTTCCATTCCCAGCGTCCTGAGACATTCTTGGCTATGGTGATTACAGAGACTTTGTATTGCTGGTAGGTAAGTTTGACATGGAAACCAGCATACAAAGGTTAGCCTGCAAGATTGAGAAACAGGCAGTGAGACAGTCCCGCTCCTTTGTTTAATTAGCACACAAGACACAATGATCTCTTGAAAACTGTGCTAGAGACTTAAGATGCAGAGAGATTTAATTATGAGATTTAAGTATCTCTATGCTGGAGAATTAAGTATGCAGTCTGTCTGCTGTCTTACAACTCCTAGTGAGACAATTGTGTAGGGAGATGAACATTTAATTATCAGATGCTAGAAGTGTACAAAATTCAATACAAACTGTTGTATGTAAAATATGTATTCATAAAACCTTGCCCTTTCTTTTGGGATATTTTATTTTAATGGCAAAGGATTAAAACATTTGAAATACTAGTTTTTGAAAAAAGAGAAAGACTACAGGGGATTCTGAGTCATGTAGCTAAACTAGTGGTGTCTTCTAATACAAAATCTCACCACATATCACAACAATGGGAATTTTCTATAAATCTTTCATCCAAGAATCTTGAAGCATTTTATAATTCTGTAATAGTAGTAGACTAGAATCGGTTATTTAGTGCTGTTGAGTGCTGTGTGAGTTATTTAATGCTGTTAGTCCTACCCGTAACAGGATGTGTCATGTTGCTGACATAGGACAAGCCAAATGATCTATTGTACAGTTCCCAGAGATCTTCAGACATTGACTGGGGAGTGCCCATCTAGGAGTAGATTGACCAAAATTAGCTAGTGGATAATGCTTTGCAAAGACTGTGGTTTATGTCTAAAGTTTAAAAGAAGCTGGGCAAGAGGTCTCTACTTCCTTGCAGGGTTAGGCGTGAACACTTCCCCAAGGTCTTGAATGCAAGAAATGTTTGAAAGCTTAGATATGAATCAGCTGAGGACACCTGTAATGTGGTAACACAGTTAGTTTGCATAAGATGAGCAAAGAAACAAGCACTTTACTGGAAGTACCTGTAGAATTTAATGGTGGGTTTAGATCCTTTAAATTTGAGCATAATTTCCTAATTATGACAGTTAATTATTTTCCTATGCAATCCAACTTACACTAAAAAATAGGCGTTCAGGTATCTAAACCAATTTATGAAGTACTTTTTTGTTTAATATGAGAGCAAGGCATAACCATTATTGAACCCATTCAATTACCTGTAGCTACAAAACTGTATGTGTTTGATGATAAAAGGCAAATGCGTGGTTTATTTGGACATTGAAAACTGCTTCTGTACAAAAATATTCTTCGGTATAAGCAAATTTTATTTTTCATTTTCCCTCTGCAGAAGAGCTCAAAAGGTATCCATGGAGTACAGTCATACCCAAATTTTGATCCATCAGCTGATGTTGTTGCTTTGGACAGAGCTATTACTGTAAAAGGTAAGAGGAGTAAATATTTAACTTACTACATTAGGACTCTTCCTTTGAAAATTCTGAGAATAGCACTGAATAAAATATGGGAACAAGAGGCAGTGGCAAATGGGAGAGATGCCTCTACTTTTAAAAGCTTGGCAATACATTAAATTGTGCTGCTTGGTGAAGAATCTCAACCCTTTGATAGCCTGATGTTGTATTATGCTTTCAGACCTTAATGCTATATTAAAGTTCTGGAATATGTGGAAGGAAGGGTTGAAAAAATTTAATTTCTAGAGAAGGAAATAATACCGCAACATACCATATTAATACTTTTTTGCTTGATTTCCATAAAATTCCTGCAAGAGGCAGTGATTATGTTGATAATACATTGTATGCTTCTGTTACATATCTCTCTTTTAATGAAAATCACATTTGGTGCTTTGTCTATACTTCCAAAGGTTTTCCAGTTTGACTTACTGAGATTAAAGGAGAATGTAATTTAATTTGTTTTTTTAGTGTGGGTGTCTGTTCATTTGGGGTTTTTTCAGTTTAGTGGAAGAGCTACACTCAGAACACACTAAGACTTTTTGTATGAAATTTCTGTGTCCTAGATGGATCTATTTATTTGGTTTCTTAGCTACATCACTAATCTTGTGAGTTCGTAGAGGATAACAGCTTTTCCTATGGTTAAATTTAAGAAATCAAAATATGACATAAATCAGATAATAATTAAAAAAAATTAAATGGCTAAGTGATATATATCTTTTGAATATATTAGAATTTTGTTTGTTTATTCATAGGTGTGGATGAAGCCACCATCATTGACATCTTGACTAAGAGAACAAATGCTCAGCGACAACAGATCAAAGCTGCCTATCAGCAGACTAAAGGAAAGGTAAAGTATATTCAAACCAAGCTTAATTTTCACTCAGAGTATCAAAGTTTGTCCTGGCTCAAATGGTGTGTATGAGTAAAGATAGAATACTGAGTAGGATAGGAGAGTTGTAGGACCATAACACTCTTCCCCAAGTCTACCAACACTGCTAGAGGGAGGGACTTCTAGTGATTTTGGAACATTTTTAGATAGGCAGCAGAATAAACCAGATTTTTAATTTTTTTTCACCCCTCTTAATTTTAGGTCAAATTAGAATATAGTCTTTATCTTCAGAACTTGTGGTTTTGTTTAGGGTAATATTACGAATGTTCACTTCAAACTTCATGCAATAAACAATGAGGTCAAATGTTACACAAATAACCAACTCAGTCATAATTGTAAGAGTAATATGACATTATCTTCTCATGAAGAAAGAGCAGCCTATTTTGAGTCGTCTTCTGATGCTGTAAATGTTTCAATATAGCTGAAAATGTGTGAAAGCACTTGAGAATACTTACTGAAAAACCCTGCCTGGCACTTTAATTAATGTAAAATGTCAAATGTGACAAATTTCAAACTTGAAGTAGGGCTTCATAATTCTTTCTATTAGATACAGGAATGATGTAGACTTAGGTTGATCAGAGGTCAGACTAATTTTTGGACTGCAGCTGAACAGCGGATACACTTCTACCATTCATTAACTTAGTGCATTTCTTATTCTTCTTTAAACAGAGTCTAGAAGAGGCTTTGAAAAAAGCTCTGAAAGGCCATCTAGAAGATGTTGTTGTGGCTTTGCTCAAAACTCCAGCTCAATTTGATGCTGAAGAATTAAGAGCCTCTATGAAGGTAAGGCAAAATGTTCAGAGAAAATCTTCCATAGAGAACAACTGTGCTTATCAAGGCCCGTAAATAAACTGGACATAGATTTCAAGGCTTGTGTATTATCTTTCTTTTAACTTCATTTTGTTAAATAAATTTGTATTGGTAACTCAGTTTATGAGAACAAGACCCAATAATCCCTGTTGAATTTCAGAGTTGGGGGAGATTCTTTTGTGAGAATGAACTCTTTCTTGGCCTCTGAAAACTGGTTGCTAATGGGAGCCATAGCATTTACATGAATGTCTACATAGGAGAAAGAAAAAAGGAAAGGAGGTCTTTCTTCTTCATAGATTTTACGCTTTTATCTTTTATGTGCACTGTTTGATCCTTTTAGCACTTCTTTTTGGCACCAGTGTATTGAATGTGATAAAAATTTAATTCCAAAAGAGCTGAAATTGCATAATATGGAAGAACAATATTTTTAATTTTTATTTCTTATTGCATGTGGTGCCTTCAAAACCAAGCCAGTGATTTTCATCTTACTTCTGTTATGAATTTTATGTTTGTTCTATTGAGGAACATCTCTAAAACTTCCATCGCTTTTCTCAGGGGCTTGGTACTGATGAAGATACCTTAATTGAGATTCTGGCCTCAAGAACCAACCAAGAGATCAGAGAAGCCAACAGATACTACAGGGAAGGTAATTCAGAGCAAGAAAGAAGTATTAAGAAGCAAGAAAGAAGTTACACCATTGTATAACCCTATGGCAGACACATCAGAGTCACAGCCTCACTTCTTAGCATGAGGAGCTGAGAACAAAATAGGAGGCAAATGATGCTTCACATAAATTTGACAGGGTTGCTGTGGATGGAGATCATGGTGACTTTTGCTGACCTATGCAGATCCCAATAGTGAAGGAAAAGAACATCACCATGTCTGGGATTGTGGGTGTCTCATGGAACGAGTCACACATTCAAATGTTTTCTTGGATGCATGCAAAGACAAGCTGCTTTTCTTCCCCTGTAACTGAACCTTGGCTGACAACTTAAGATAAAAGCATATGCTTGGAAAAAAAAAGAAATCCTACTTAGTTAGCAACACAGATGTGTTAGCAGTAGGAATAACCAGTGACCTGTAGGGGGAAAACACTTGAAGAAATTGCTACAATGTAATGTGGTGTCCCTCTTACATGTAGAGTTTACTGTATTGTCTAATTAAATTCTGTTTTCTGAGACGATGAGGTAGCTTTTACCAAGACATTTCTTCATAGATGCCTATATTAAAAGCTTGATTTTTTGGGAGAGTTTTGAGTTCCATACTTATAAGAACAGCCAGAAGTAAGAATGAAAAAGGCTCAGAAAAAGGCTCAGAAAAAGGTTTGTGTATTTTACAAGCAGAAACCTGAGACAATGCTACCCACAAGACCTTAGAAAAGGACATTTTCAGCACATTTTAGGTTTAACCTCCAATTTCACAGCATGTCTCAGTATTTAAAGGCTATGTTACAAATAAACTCCTTTACTTGAAGCCCAATGAAAGTAAGAAATCCACATTTCCAGTGGGCATTTTTAAGTGGGAAATTAAGAAAATACTGAAAAATACCATGGAGTGGTTTGATGGGACCTTTAAAGATTATGCAGTCAACTTAGTTGATAACTTCAAAACAAATTATTTGGTTGCAGTGCTGAAGAGAGATCTGACACAAGACATAATCTCTGACACATCTGGAGACTTTCAAAAGGCTTTGGTTGCTCTAGCCAAGGTATGCTATGCTTAAGCATTTTGAGTGACAGTATCTATAATCAAAAATCAATGTTCTCAAGACTACTTTAGAGAGACATGCACTAAATGAAGATTTATGTAATATTTATTTCCTTGCATTGCTTTTTTAAGCTTTCATATCCTAGACTATTAGAAAGTGTTCTTAAACAAAATATAATGAGATTTTATCTCAAACACCTTTTAAAAACTTCACTGTGAAACAATATTCCTTTTTAATCAGTTACGCTTTTAAGACTTTTTTTTGTGCTATCTTTAAGTACTAGAAAAAGTAACAGGCATAATGTCATGTCAATTGACTAGAAAAAGAATAAATGTTTAAAATTAGCAAAATAAACTTTTTTTCTTTCCTGTTACTGAATGTTTCTAGTAGTTAAATAATGGGACAAAGTGTTTGGTAAATTTACATTCAAAAGTAGATGAGTTCAAACACTGGACCTTCCCAATTAAAATACCCTTGTAAAATTAATAAATATTTGATTTTTGAGTATATGTATTTGAATCTTGTAATTGCATACAGGATGATTTTTTGATACATCCATGTGCACGGTTTAGACTTCCAGTTTTAAATTTCAAATCTGAAGGAGTCTATGCATGATCATCAGGGAGCAGGTCACAGGTCTGAAGCCTGTAGTTTCCTGTCAAGAAACAAATACTTCCTGTGGATTTTTAGGTAGGAGTTAAGAAATAAGTCACTGATGGCTGTAGAAGTATGTTCTTCTAATTACAAATACAACGGTTTTATTCACAGGATGATTCACATAATTGCACCTATTTTCAGTTTTGTATTTGCTTATGTATGAGAGTGGTCCTGCAGAGCTCTCAAATGTTGGGCTTTAGAGAACCGAATGATTGTGAGTACCAATGAAACTTTATTTATTTCTTCATGTAGGCCGATCGATGTGAAAATCCTCATGTGAATGATGAACTTGCTGACAATGATGCCAGGGTAAGATCATAGTTGGCACTTTGCAGAACTTCTTTTTCTGAGATTGTTGAATTTGCAGAACTTCTTCTACTTGAGATTCTTCTGGCTGTCTGAATCCTGTGCATTGCAGACCTAACAGAGATTTCAGTGTCATACAGCAATTATTTCTGAGGAGATAGTATTTGTAAAAAGTTCATGTAAGTTACTTGTCTGAAGGAAATTAGATCTTCAACCTAATATCTAGCTTCAGAAACATTTCTGCAGGACCTCGTCTAGTTCATGAAAAGCATGAAGACCATTTGAAGTACATGTCGGAGCGGAGGAATCAGACCCAGTCTTGCTTCTGTTTATAAAACGGTTCTTGAATTAAGGAAAAATGGTGTGCTCATCTGTGTGCAGAATCAGCTACCATACACTGACCATTGTGAACTCTGCAGTATGTTAGATATTGGCATTGCTTTTTAGTGACAAACCTTTCAAGATTATTGGTAAACCTCACAGCCATTTTCTTAATAATTATAACATAAACATCTGTTTTTTTCTGATTTCTTCCAACATTAGTGGGACTATCTTTGCTAAAATCTTGATAAAACTCAGCAGTCCTTGCTGAGTTTTCACCAACGAAATGTTACATCACAGTTACAATTTAAGTTTAGATGACTTCAAATTGATTTTTTAAAAAAAAAAGCCAAGAAAAGGCCATTGAGAAATACTGCTTTAATTCCTGTTTAGTTCTATCATCAGCCCTAGATATGAAAATAAATTAACACTTTTTCTAAGTTCAAAAGTTCAGTGCTGTTTACTTTGATGCAGAGTGTTAAATCTTCATGCTGTGGGAAGGTCTTTTATTATTACTCTTAGAGAGATTTGAGAAGGTGAGGAAAATGGAGGGGACTGATTTGGTTTTTACTTTCCTGGAAGTAAAAGTCATTCCTGGAAAGACCAGGAAGTACTTAGTACATAGGTTTCTCCCGCATATTGCACCAGTTAGTTGCAGAAATAATTTAGTCAGTCTTGCAAAATCCTACTAGTCTTGAACTTCCTGAACTTCGGCAGTTTTAAGAAATCCTACTGGTCCTGAGGCTTGCATACAGACTGCTATCCTGACAAATGAAAAATAACTTCATTCAACAATGCTGTATGCCTAGGAAAGCTAGATGATGATTGTAAAATGTCATATTGAAAATATGTTTTCTAGCTGCACAGTGTTCCTTAGGTACTATTAAGACATAAGTGAAGTATGAAGTATTGTTTGGCAGAGGTGGAGTTAGGTAGGGTAGAGTTTTGATCTGGATTTTGTCAAGGGATAGGGTTCATTACTAACAAGCAATGGCCCTCAAAATACAGTATTCTTGTTTGAGTTTTACTATTTCGATACTGACCTTGTGACCTTCTTTTCTTTATGACAGGCCTTGTATGAAGCAGGAGAGAAAAGGAAAGGAACAGATACCAGTGTGTTTGTAACTGTTCTTACTACAAGAAGCTACCCGCATCTTCGAAGGGGTAAGCTGAACAAAGCTTCATGTTTTTCTGGGATGATTTTTGAACATCGCCTGGTCATGAATTCAGAGAAGATACAGATTATCAAGACATTACTGTGATTGGAAGTATGAAGTATGCCTGCTGATAAAGGGTGTAGTTGGCAGCCTAGCTGTTCTTTCAGTAGTAGAGATGAGCAATATCATTTAGGCTATTAAAAAATCTGAAATCTCAGCTGGGTTATGATTACAATGCCAAGCAATGAGAGCTCCCCAGAGTGGTCTTGCTTCTTAGCCAGTTTGCCCTAGACAAACTGGGGGGGGGGGGGGGGGGGGGGCGCGGTGCAGGGCGGCTATCAGGGGCCTATCACACAATGTCCCAGGCCCTGGGGTAGTCAGTTGGCCACCTCTACTCCAACCAATGGGAAAGAACCCTTCTATCCTACCAAAGTCCCATTCCGTATGCTGACTCCTTCAGCAGTAACTGACGTGCAGTAACACTGCTGTTTACACTGTGCTGTCTGAAGAAAATGAGAAAGATGACCCACAAACTGTCCTTTGCTACAGCAGTGAGTACAGAGTAGGGCAGAGACAGTGCAGGGAGAATACTGTTCTTTCCCATTATTTAGTCTTTCAGAAGTACACCAAATACAGCAAGCATGACATGAACAAGGTACTGGATTTGGAGCTGAAAGGTGATATTGAGAATTGCCTCACTGCCCTTGGTAAGTGGTTTTGCAGATTGAAACCTATTGTATGTTCAGACTAAACTTATCCTTTGATTTCTGCCATAATTGCTCTGATCAGAAACTGTTCTGTACTTATTCTGCTTAATAGAGAAGCTTGCTAAATAACTTGGAAAGTCTAATCTAATCATGGTGATTTAATTGACACACTTAAAATCAGCTGAAGTTAATGAATGAGTAGAAATACCTCTCCTAATATTTGGAAAAGTCTATTAAGGAGAACAGATGAGTTGCCAACATAGGAAAACCTTTACAAGAAACAAATACGCCAAAAAAAACCCTGTCAGAACAGGTATAGTTTGTATCAAAAATCCAATAGTTTTAAACCTGTCTTCAACCAAAGACACTCTTCTCAAAGTTTTATGTTACAAGAATACTTATAATATTGATTAATAAAAGCATAAAAAATTATTTCAGTGATTCTTTTCAAGAAAATATTCATATAAATTTAGCGACTATGACATGATTTAGTTCATGAAAAATAAGGTAAGGAAGGGACTTCCTCTTACCAGTGAATCAGGGATGTAATTAGAATCCAGGCATCCATCTTGCTCTTAGCTTTCATATCATATGAAAACATATCATATGAAAACATATCATATCAAACATACTTTGGATAAAAGAATGATTTTCATCAGATTGCTCTTAATATCAAAATTGAACTATAACTTGGTTTACAAAATACAGGATTTTATAACCTCCAGCTCTGCTATAGAAGGCATAAATGTTTTCACATTTTTCTTCTTGGGAACTGCAACACCTTCATTAATATTACAATTAAATATAAATATTTATTATAAATCATTATAAATAGATAAATATAAATTTTATAATCTCCCAGTAAACTAGGGAGAAATGTGTTGTTTTTATGGTAATTATTCTCCCCTTATTGAATTACTTTCTGAATAAACAGAGGAAGGAATCTTCCTGTCCTCATACATTATGAAGAAAGGTAACAAAAAAAGTACATAAATATGGTATGCCTGTAGGAAAAATAAAAGGCTTTTGAAAATGTTTTATTATACATTTATTACATGTATAGCAGAAGTGACCTTGTCTCACTGCTTCATTACAGTAAAATGTGCCACAAGCAAGCCAGCTTTCTTTGCAGAAAAACTCCATTTGGCAATGAAGGTAATTTAAATAAAGAGTTCCTCTTTGTAAACATGAGCTGCTTTATAGGCAGAAAAATAAAAAGTTAGCTAGAGGTCTCTAGGCCCTTTTGATAGCAAAAGACTGCAGAGGCAAATTAAGAGTATTTGTCTCACTCCTTTTATTCCTTCCTTTGAAACCTGAGACTTTCTGTCTGTTTGCTGTAATGTGCTCAGGAAGGCAACTGTCCGTCCACACATATCTTTTACTGTTACAGTGACAGGAAGCAGACTGGAACCCTTATGAAACAACAATTATAGTAAAAAGGGGGAAAGGAGAGCAATTATAGATCTCAGCAGGAACATTGTGGAAGGCTAATCTATAATGAGATATCCATGATCCTTCTTGCAGATTTGGAACCCATGTTAGTGAGGCAGCTGGAGATCATGAAACAGTCTAGTATGTAGGTATTGTCATAACTCCTGTGACTTGGTTAGAAGTAGTCTGAGAAACATTGAGTGAAACATTATGAAAATGCAGATCACTGCACTACTAAAAGAGTAATTAAAAAGGGCAGTAAAGTCTAGGCTGTCCGTAATGTCGAGCAAGCACAGTGAAGATGTCTGTTTTTAGGAAACAGCTAAAAGAAATATTTAAAAATACTAAAAAACCTTAAAAACAACAGGGTAGAGGTAGCCTATCAGAAGTGTTTTGTGCTCATAGGGCAGATATGAGACCTCCCTGTTACAAGAGATACTAAAGGAAAAGGAAAGGGGTATGTTCATCTATACAGAAGTCTGATGGATTAACATACAGAACTTGATCAAAGGAATTTCAATGACAAAAGTAGCATAATTCTTTTCCCTCTTCTTTCTCCCCCTTTCTTCTTTGTTTCTTTTAACAGGGTGCTGGGACCCGGCACAAAGACCTCATCAGAATCATGGTTTCACGCCACGAAGTGGATATGAATGAGATCAAAGGCTATTACAAGAGTCTGTATGGCATCTCTCTCCGCCAAGCCATTATGGTAGGTTTTCTCCCATGTGACACATGAAACACAAAGCAACTAGATGATTTTTGGTAAAGATCTGTTAACTTCTCTGCTCCTCAGTCACCAGTTCATTCTGCATAACTCATTGCAGATGAATACGTTTCCAAATGCCCACAGGCTGGGACAGTGAATTCTTTTTCCAGTTCAAAGTTGTCATAAGAGCTATAGAAATACTAGTGATACATTTTTCAGGATATCATCTTACAGTAGAATCCAAGAGCTGAAAGGAGAGTACAATATCCCCAAATTCTTGTACTTAAGCAGTACCTTGGCAGGAGAGAGGAGATGATTGCCATGACAGCTCTGGGGGAGGTATTTGACACAACTGGATATTGGCTTTTAACATTTGGGGTACTCCAGCAAATGCATTTTTAATTTTATTAGCATGTATTTGGCCTGTTTTCCCTATGACCTAAGTAAATGAGTTAAACTAATGAAAATATTTTGTTAAAAGGGACTGTTAAAAGTACCCAATGTACTTTCCAGAAAATTCAAGTGGTGGGGGACTCGAAGAAAGCTAAACTGGCAGAGCATCTTTGTGGAGAGTAGTAGACATTACCAAAAAAAAATAGATGTCTTGACTGGAGTAGAAACATACTCCCTACATGTATGATAATATCTTTTGGATTTTTATTGATGTCTGCTAATTTTTCAGTTAAGTACTAAAGGTCACTTTTAATCTTCCTTAAGCATGTGTGTTACCTGTAATTTGGCATATAATTACACCACCTCATCATGTTCCAAAGTGGCGATTGCATCCAAATGTCTTGAGGCATAGCTTGGCTGCACTAAACAATTCATATACCTCTGAAAACTAGATTAAAATTAGAGAAAACAAGAAATGCATGTAATAATTACACTGCATACTTAATGCATATTATCCATTTTTACCAAGCTGAATAAGCAATCCCATGGTGACCAGAGTATCACTGTACTGTTAGCCTTTGTTTGAGATGCTCCTAGACACAATGTGTATACCCAGTGTTTTAATATTAATGAGCTTTAGACACCACTGATCAAGAAAGTAAGTTTAACTTTATTTTGAGTAAAAGCTTAAGCTCCTGGGTAGATAAAACTCTTCTGTGCTTCTCTTCTTCACTTACACCACTAAACCTCCCAACATTTTTACTAGCCTTGTCTACCTATGCTCCACTCTGGAAACGCATGTATTTCTAGGTCATACAAATAACTTCAGTGACAGTGCTTGGTTCCAGCTCAGTCTGCGGCTAACTTGTGCTTTATCAAGTGATTAATTTATATAGATGGAGCACTGATATTTGATCAGTGTGTATTGAATGTTAATTGAAATTTATTTTACTTGAGACCATTATTCTAACAATTGTGGGGTTTTCATGCTTAAATTTACAGGATGAACTCAAAGGGGATTATGAAACCATCCTGGTGGCTTTATGTGGAAGTGACAACTAAGTTTCATGTTCCTGAAATGCACTCTTGCCCACTTGCAGAAAATCTTTATATTTGCATGTCTATGTAAAACACAGGCTTTACATACAGAGGTTTCTGTGGAATGGCACTTAGTGCATACATATTGTGTTGAAAACCTGTAACCCAGAATGTTTTTTTTTTCAATATCCTTGCTCTGAACAGCATCATTATTTCTGTTGCCGTTACTTATCCTAAATGAAAGAATGCCCCCCCCCAGTTTCTATTCACATGATTATGAACATTTTTCATAAAGTTTTCATCTATGCTAAGCAAATAAATTCTTTTAAAAATAAAATTCAGCCATGTGTAACTTTGTATATCCTTTGTTGCTATTCTGCATTTAATTTCATGTTGTGTGAGTGCAGTGTGTGTGAGGGGGAAAATAAGTAAACAGCTTAATCAAAAAACAATGTAGTAACATCAAGTATAGCTCTGATCTGCATAAGATTTCTTTTTGGCAGAGTGCAACCGGGTTTCAACAGAAACGTGTCCTTTGTGACAGCACAGCCTAATTATTCAACTTCAAAATGGGAATGAGGGAGCACTTAGAATTTTCATTTAGACTAAAGGAGAAGATAAAGTTAAACATGTTAGTAGTATGAAAACAATTGTTACCTGATTACAGGGGCTTGGCCAGACCATGCAATACAGGAATTGTTTACTGTGCATTGCTACATTCGAAGCACTTCTCCTAATTTTAAGGCATTTCACTATTTTTTAAAGTATTGTATGCATGTATCTTAGTCAGAGGCAGTTGCATTTTGATTGTATTCTATTTTTGTCTAATTCTAAAATGCAAATGCTGATTGTTTTGAAGAGGAAGGATTGGTTTGTAGAGTGCTGTATCAAGGAGATGAACAAAAAGTCAGCTCAATCCCCCTAGGTATTTACTTTTGTCTGAGAGGCACAAGTTTCTGTGCAGTTAGGGAACTACTTCCTTAAACATTGAAAGAAACAGAAGGCTTTTAGAAAATTCCATTCCTGTGGCTCTTTCATATGGATATTTCACAATTGTTTTAACTGTTGTTATCTATTTATTGCCATGGAAACTTGCAGCCCTTTATTATAGTCTGGAAACTTTCATACTGCAAAAAATAGGACAGAGGTTAATGCTTGTGAAACAGAGCACCATCTGTGTCACTGCCAAGAAGGTCCTGTGATGGTCTGAGTAGAAGTGAGAGATGTTTCTAAACAAAATCAAAATAAAACAAACAAAGATTTTTAGGTATGCTGACAAAAAAGGAAAAGTCATTTCCTGGCATTGAGAAGGACAGTTCTTGTCTTAAAGAGCTATGCTGCACAGTAAAGGGGAGAGACAGAAAATTAAATGGACCAGCACAAATAATCTTCATTTTCAGTGCAAATTAATAATAGCATCAGCAGTGAAATGTAAGTAAAAGTCTACATATGCTAGCTCTAGTCAGATTGTCATTAAGATAAGATGGATTACCACAGAAGACTAGTAATCAAAGGTTGTTTGGATTTTTTTTTGTTCCTGTCTTTTTGCATCAAAGGAAAAAATGTCACATAAAACCACTGCAAATGAGTTTGACTAAGTCATTAAGGACTCCATTCAGTAGCATGCTTCTCTCTGTGTTGAGCTTCAAGCATGGGGAGAATTCACAGATTTGTACCAAGGAAGTATATTTACAATTTTCCTTCTGCTGTTTTCCCAACCAATATTAGATATTATGCACCAGTATAAGGAAAAATAAGAAAGCCCAAATAAAAAAGATATTTTTCTAAACTTACCTCAAAATCAAAAATCAACCATGACAATGTTGTATTGTAATGAACTTCTTAGTGCTTATTCAGACTGTCCAGAGAAAGGCTTGTTGGGGCACAGTGCTGGCATTTTCACCACTATTTTAGTGAAACAATTCATGAATTTTCTAATCCCTCTTCTGAGATGGGGCAGGTATTTCATAACAATCTACAAAAATAAAGGAGCCTTTGATCAGGTGTGAACATGGAATAGAAGGAATGTGTAGCCTGTTATGTTTCAAAGATAGTAAGATATGATTTTATTACAAAGTCATGTATTAGAATTTGAATTGCATTCAAACATGTCAGGAATGGTGATCCACTCGATGGGGAATGGCTGTCCAGCCATTTAAAGGTGATGGAGGGGACATAAGTGGAGAAATAAAGAGGAAATGTTACGGGAATGTCAGTAAATAGGTTACAGTAAAGGCCATAGTGAAATTAATGAGAAGGGTTTCCTTGCTTTGTTGTAAATCGGTGGGGGGGGGGGGGGGGGGAAAGAAAAAAAGGGTCACAAGAAAGGCAACAAGAAGATTGAAATATGATTTTTTAAATCATTGTACACCTGTAGTCTATCAGCAGAAAATTAGTGTGAGGGCACAGCTTCAACACAAACATACAAATTAAAGAGTAACCCTGCATATTCACCAGGAAAAGCTTTCTTAAGAGCTGGAAACTTTGAAATAATTTAGAAATATATTGGAAAATCATTCCTTCAAATGGTACTAATTCTTTCATGACTATTTAATAAAATACACTGGAAATGCTACATTTGTCACATTTACTTTATTATTACTTTATGATTAGCCATCTGCTGCATGCATTGGACAGATTCTTCAGGTTCTCTTTCACTGTGAATCCTTATCTGTCTCTTTTGGCTTTTCCCTCACAAAACAAATAATAAATTTACAGGAGGTTAGAAAAAATATTACGAGTTTCCAAAAGGCGTTTCTAAAAAATTTGACCTCTGGTGCCACCTTCTGACTGTCAAGAACAAGGACAAGGGACAGTATTTCAACAGAAATTCAGTTTCAAACAGCGGAAGGTCATATACTGACACTGTTTTCGAACTGTCATAATAAAGAGAGATAAAGTAGTTCAGCATATCACGGAAAACGGGGGTTTTCTATTTTCCCCTTCCTCCAGTATCCATTTTCACACTGTTTTCAAAAAGAACAAGTAGAAAAAAAGAACTAGCCGATGTATTCTCAAGGGGAGAGGTAAAGAGAAGTTTCTCAAAGCACTGACACAGACAGTTGTAGAATATGAAAAAACCCTTCCAGACCCAACACATCATCAGACCTCTCTAAAACTGTAGCAAACGTGTATGGGTGTTTACAACAAACCCTGTATTTGAAAGACTCATCCTTCACGTGGTATGTCTCTCTTATTCAGACTTGGGCAAAGAAGGGTGAACTTCTAATAGACACCAGTACAGAAGGTGCTATGGCAAAGTGATACGGTTAAGCAGCCCTGTGTGTTTATCTAGCACAAAGATAAAATGACATAAATTTGTTTCAGGAAATTAGGCTGGTTTTCCATCTCCATCCCAGAGATGGCCTGTGTCCAATTCTATCAATTGCTATGTGCTTTTATTGTATGCCCATTTTGCTTCAAATCACTGGAATAATGTAGACAAAAAGTTATTTTAAAATCTGGGCTTTAGTTTTAATGTCATGTTTTGCAACCTATACAAGTGCCTCCTTCATTCAGTGGGACCAAATATAGAAAAGCTAAACACACTGCTTCTAAGGAGTTCAGATTTACAAAAGTGGTGGCAAGGTGCCCTTTACTATATTTATTATTGTTTTTTATGTTATTCTTCACCAACCAATGAATCATAATATTTCTAGCATTGTCTGAATAAAGAAATGTGGAAATTAGATCTTTTAAGTTCCTTGATTATGATATGCTGAATTTTACATTAAATTGATCACTGTGATACCAACAGAGGTTTTCTGAGCAGTTGCAGGTAGTAAGTATTGCATAACATGCATTTGTGACTGGCAATAATAACTTACCTTGGCAATTTTTATTCTTATTCTGCCTCTTTCAAACTCTGCTTGGTCCTTCCCTCTTATCCATATTAAGTGGTTGTAGGTCACTATAAAAAAAATGCCAGATGATTTTTCAAAATAGTTGATGAATGTAATTTAATGTATGAAGAAAATTTTTTTCATTTCTTATTGCTCAGCTTTATCCATTTTAAATTTTAACACTTTCTTCTTCTTCTACAACCACCTCTTGCCATTTTCTAACCTATGCTAGAACTTGACTGCTATACAGCTAACAAATATCTTAGAAGTTTCTTGGGAGGTTATGTCAGGCTTCAAGAAGTCCAGTTGAATTGCAAAGGTTCTTCTGCTATTTCTGCCATTTTACAGCAAAGCTCTTCACTCTCTGTGGAGTCATATATGTTTAATTATGGGGATGATTAGGAGTTTTTTTAACATATTTTACTTTGCATTGAAGTATGAGTTTATTGGCAAATGAATGCTCTTGATTTCTGAATTGGTAATATTACCTCCAAATACTTGCTTATTTCAAATAATAACTGGATATGAATAAATAGCATACAGTGCTAATTATTTCTGCTAACACTGGTTTTTCAAAAAGACTGGAGGTTTGTGTGTGGAATTGGTTTTTTTTTTTTAATAATCTGAAATTACCATTATGTGGAATTGTTTGAAATATAGGAAGTTTGCCTCTAATTGATTGAGGCAAGTGCTTCTGGAGTATCTGAAAACCAGCATAATTGATAGTATGGAAACGTGAAGATTTTGTTAATCTATAGTTCATCACCAGATCTAGAAACAATCTGATAGTTAAGTGTTTTTATCATGCTCTGATATGAACTTGTGGCAAGTTACCTAAGCTTGTTTAATTCCACTCCACAAAATTTAAACCTTAGGATTTGGAATTTATATTTTTATCTATATGCATATTTAGCCTACTATTAAGGAAAATATGCAAATATAGGATATGAAACTCTTACAAATATACAACTGAAAACTTACTAAGAACTTCCAGTCTCCATAGATTTATTAGCACAAAATGAACTGTGGGGAAAAAGTTCTTTCAGTGATGCATCAGTGCTGCTACAAAGCTCTACACTGGAGGAGAATTTCACTTTTCTCGTTAATGCAGAATACAAAATGGCTTGGCTGTAGGTAAATTGTCCATACTGCCTAAAACCACTAGATGTAGCTGTTGATGCTTGCAGCAGGAAGAGCGCACACACCCAAACACACACCCACACCTGCCTGCCCCTTCCTCTTCCCTTCCCCAGCTGGGTATTTGTTGATTCATGAAGTTGATGTTTTGGATTTTTACTTTTTTAAAATAAAATCTTCGTATTATGGCTTTCCTTACAATGTTACATAGGTCTTTTTGCAGTCTGAATTTGTCAGTCCCTCTTCATTAGACATGATAGAAGAAGGTAGTGTAAAATTTACACATGATATGACTGTCCATTAATTAAGTATAAATAATGATTATTGAAAATAAGTTAACACATATGCTTCCCACCAACTGGCCTGACATTGTGGTACAGGGCAGGTTCCTCTTGCAGCATTGATGCATGTTACATAGCTGGGATATAGCAGTAATCTGATGAGCTGCAACTGCCACAATACCAGATGGATCCCTGAAAATGGGAGTACTGTACTAATCTGTCTGGATTATTGAATTCAGTGGCCACTTGGCAATATATCAGGGAATGCTTGTAGAATTGAATCAAAATAGATTATGAGGTTTTATTTTCAGTTACATCTATAAATGTTCTGTATCCTGTTTTAGCATTTTTGTGGGAAATGCATCTAAAAGTTACCCATTGCTTTTATTTATATTGCTTTTTAAAGTTGTTTTGTTTCACAGTTACCTGTGCCAGAGTAATATTTAGAATTGTGTTGACATTACCAGTCTGTAAAATTTTGCTAGAATTGCCAGTCTAATTAGGAAAATGATGAAATAAAAAATACAAAATAAAATATGAAATTAAAAAACCCAACCCAACTCAATCTCCTTATCAATAAAAATAAGGTACGCATGTAAGCATATACAAAACTTTTTTGTATCATTTTCTTCTGCAATGATTAAGACAACGACATTTACAAGCACATGTATTTGCATTTAGATGCTTTTCTAGAGTGTAATTGTAAAATGTACACTCAGGGAGAAAGAGACAGAAAAGATGGATATGGTAGTGGAGAAAGTCATGCATTTTGCTGGTTGCCATACTTCTTTCATGCCCTATGAATGAAGAAGTGCTGAAGCTAGGGATCTATTGCTATTCATTTGTAGCTGATAAATATAAACAAATATTTAGTATAACAAATATTTAGTCAGTTTTAGAAGAATGTTAATGACTCTCGACAAGCACCCATAGCTGTACATTTATGAATGTTGAAAAACTAGGAAAAATGCATGAATTCTTGGGTTTAGTTTACTGTTAATGATGATGTTTTATTTATTATTAACAAATTTTTTATACAGAAATTTTTATACATACAAATGAGTGGTAGAAGACTGGCATCTACACTCCTACTTGAATGAAGTGCATACCCTGTGCATACAAAAGACCTACAATATAGGGTGTCATGCACCCCCACGTGCACCTGTTCTTTGAGCCCATGTCCTGTTCTCAATTGTGCTTCTGTAACTTTGTACAGATCCAGTACAGGTGACTGCTGTGGTATAAATACACTTACATCAACATTTGTATATTTGTATGTGCTCCTTTGACTCCACAGTTCACAGCTGATTTGTGCAGAAGCCCTGATAACTTGTCCAGACATCGTGATAGCTTGTCCAGACATCACATGGCAAATGCCTGGTCCAGGCAGCATCTGCTGAGGACTGATGCTGGGGCCAATGACACAGGTGGTGCAGGAGCTGAGAAGAGATATTGCTGTTGATAATGTCTTTTGCTTTCTGATTTCACTTACCTTTTCAGATTGGTTTCTAATTCCACTGAAAGTTTTGGAGCACATCTTTAAGTAATTTGAAGACATTTCCAAAGCAGGGGCTGTGTTTTCACGCTTGTTCTGGACTCATGGAAAATTTTCCTTAAATCCTCTTTGCACTCCTAGAGTGCCCCACCTTTATTCTGGAATTCCCACTCCTTCCAGGATGTCATCCTCTAGAAATTGCAGAAGAGTTAAAAGCCTAATTTGTGTTGCACTTGTACATTTCAGAGATGACAGCTGTCTAATTTTTTAATGGAGCTGTATGTTTTGGCACTGAAGAAATATGACTACTCCCATAACTTATTCAGCAGGTGCCTATAAATAGGGACGATGGTTCAAAATAATTTTCATTTAATTTTGTCCTTCTAGACAAGAATCTTAGTTCTATTGTCTTTTAGAAACAGAATCAGCAAATGAACAAAACTGTGATAGTGAATATCATTGCTTATGAAATGTATCTCATGATTTTTTTTTTTCAGAGGAACAATAATTTAAAAATTGCCTAATGAAGATAAAAACCACTGGAAGGGATCTTTCTAATTTTTCAATTTTTCTGCATTCTTGAAGGAAAGCTTAAGACCAATGGATGCCAATAAAACTCATAGAAAATACATATCTAACATTCCTACTGGCATTGTAAGAAATGTATGTCTGGCTGTGTTCTGGATATGAAATACTCTTCCATCTCCCTACCCCCTAAAAAGATGTTCAAGTCTTTTCTGGGTTAATCTGTCTCTTTTTTTCTAATTTTGTATAGACGAAAGTCAGCATACTTCTGATACAGATTCAGACATTGTGTACAACATATTGGTAAACAAGCACATGCTCCTGCAAATTGTAGAATATTTAATGGCTGACAATTTATTGGAAAGAAAATGAAAAAAAGGGAATACTGATCTCAGACTTTTCTCATAATCTCAAATTATTATTCTCTCTTTCAAGCCAACTGTTTTTTTTTTAATCCAATGCAAAATCATAATGGCAATTAATTTGCAATGAATAAGCACAAGAGAAGTCTCCACTCTCCAGTGTAATGTCTGTAGAGATGAAACAGCCAACTCTGTTTTTAAAGCTGAAATTCACAGTTCTGTTCCCACTTCTTCTGAGCTCACTGACATCAACAGAATTGCATTTGTGTAACTCTGATGCTACTAAAAAAGACTCCACATTCTAGTCTGTTGTGGGTTTTAGCTCATCTGGTTATTACTCTTCTGAAGGGTGCTTAGGGGAACACTGTATTGTGCTGTCCTGAGTTGTGTCTGGACTGCAGCTTTCACAGGGATAAAGGTGACAAGAGTACTTGTAAGCAAACAAAATACCAGAGTGGGCAGAAGTTGTTAGTATCAGATGTAACAGGCAGTAACAGGTAAGCCTTTCACAACTTCATTGTGCGAAAGTATTTGCAAAACAGAAATATTGCAAACCAGGAGAGCCCCAGGTTGCAATGTGACAATGAGGGGCAGTGGGGGCTGGGGGGCAAGTTGCATTTCTTTCAGGTGCCTATGAAAGAAACTCCCTGTTACCATTACCATCTCTTTAGAGAGATAGATGTCCTTTCTTTTTCCAGCTTGTAATTACAGTGACATAAAATAAGCAAAGACAGTGGTAGTCAATTAGCACCCAAAGATCTATTGTAACACCCTGAACATCTTTTATCTGCATTCTTGACATAGGTAAAATGTTAGAATTTGGCATAAAGTGACAAAACAATAAAAAAATCCCAGCAAAAAAAAAAAAGAATTACTGTTTTATTCTTGAGTATTAAATTGGAATTCTGGCTGCAGTAAGAGATAGTCTAATCAGCAAGGGAATAACATGGTCTGAGGTCCACCTCAGTGAATGACAACTTGTCAGAAAAGACATTTCAGCATCTTCCTACCATGTCCTGCAGTTGATTGTAATAGCTGTTGATTGCAATGGTAGTTTGAGCCATTTTATATTATGGGAATTGTCAAAATTTGTATGATACAGTCATGTGACTCTTAGGTTTACAAAAATAATAATTTAGAGCCTTCCTAAATACTAGATGGAAGCCTTCTCTTACCATACTTTCCCTCTAATTTATGTCTTTTGCTATGCTATTATAGTAATTATTTGATTTGCACAGTTTCATTCTGAGGACCGTTTTGTGGGTTGCTGGTTTGTTTGTGGTAGGAGTCTGTCATAACCTAGGAGAAGAGTCTCCTGCTGCTATGTAAATAACTTTTAACAAAGCCTGTGCTAGAATGACACTTTTGACCTCCAGATGACACATCATTACAAAAGGAGCATTTAGAAATTGCTGCTATTTTATGATCGCTTCCAGGACGCCGGTTTTTCAGCTGAAATTTTACATTACTTTATAGCTGAGACAAAATACTAAAGAGCAATCTAAAAAAAGATCGTTCTTCACTTTCCTCAAATTCTGTTTCTATCACTGTTTTCTTCTTTTCCTTTTTCTGCTAGAACAACATGTAAAACAATCCTTTACCTTCAGCTGTACCTAGCACACAATATTTGGTTTTAATGGTACCAGCATTTTTTAAGTCTGTTTTCCTGAGTATGATGATGCAACCAGCCTTAAAATTTACAATGCCATTGAACCACTGTTTATTACAGAAGATTCTTCACTTTTTTTTAATAGATAAACTTAAAAAATAATCTAAGAATATAAGTTGCCAGTCTGCCCTGAATGCACCTTTTTAGCCTATTGAATATCTACAGTTGTGGCTTTCAAGTGTGTTTTTGACTTTTGACCACCACTTTATTCAAACCTACTAGTCCTTTAAAAATTAAAATATATAGCATGATGAAGAGAAATAAAATAAAACTGAAGATGGTTCAGCCATATTGGGTTCATCTGTTAGATATGTCAGGACAAAAACGCAAATAATGAAAAAATGTTGGTATCAAATATGTATGACATAAGTCATATATTTTAATGGGTCTTGCTAGACCTCATAAATAAATTTGCTGACTATTTTTGTTCTAGTTGCTTCTGCTTTCATTTAAACAGTCTTCAATTGTGGAGGGTTGGGATGGCCACAAAATTTCTAGAACCAATAAGAAATATGCAGCTGTTAGAAAAAAAACTGTCTGCAAAATTAGAAAACATATTTTCAGTGTAACTCTTCAAGACTGAGTCTAGATTTATTAGGGTCTCTTCAAATGGAACTGGCTTTTGTATTTTAAAATACTTTTCATATTTCCCCACAACTTTTTTTCCTGTTCTCCTCCTGTCTCCATCAATCTGTTTTTCTTCACAGAAAAAGTATATTTGTGGAGGAAGCAGAAACATAACTAAAACCCAATAGTTTCAGTTTTATTTTTTATTATATTTAACCTGGGATTTCTTTTCTGAAGTTATAATTGGTTAAAGGAAAATAATAAGGCATTGTGCTTTTCTACTGCATTTTTATTGGGAAGAAAAGGGAAAGAGTAGAAATTACAAAAACCACAAAACTCATAATTAAAAAAACTCTGTTTTTCCAAAGAAATATTATAGCATCTTATGTGAAAGTGAGAGTTTTAAAAAAAGTTTTTATGAACCCTTAGTATGGATATTAACAGGGATATTTCCAACTACTGTTGGTACTAAAAAGGAGACAGAAGCCTTATTATGCAATAACACAAAAAGTAATTTTTGTTTGATCCTAAAGTGTAGCCATTAGTGTTTGCCTACTGGATTCTTTTCCACAACAAAAAGTCTATATGCAGAAAGCTCACTAAAAATATAATAGTAATAGTAATAACAGTAATTATAATAATAATTCCAGACTTGCATTAACAGTAAGGTCAATTAACTAAACTAGTGACATAACACAGAATGTTAAGAGTAAGAGTATCTCAGCAGGAGGATATTTTTTTTGACATCAAAAGTTTTCAGTCTATTGTATTAAAAAAAATGGAGGGCTGTGAATGCAGAAAAGAGGTATTTATGATAGAGGGAGCTGACCATTGTGAGCGCTAGATGTTTTAATTCTAAACTATGGCTTGGTCTTTTTAATTTTATACTTTGAAGCAATGAATTGCATCAGCCTTATTTATTCCCTTTCTCCCACCATAACTTTTTCACAAGCCAGACTCCTCTGTGGAGATTCTGTGAGGTGTCTCTCAGTTTTTCTACATTTGTTCATTTTTACATATTCACATTGTGATTAAGAGCCAGAGATTTTTCTAGCAGTGTTCTTTGTCTTATATTTATCTTTCTGCAATGTAATTTTATATTACAATGCAATTTTAATAATCCAGCTACTTTCTGTTTAAATAGTAAGAAGCAATCAACACCTTCCTTCCCAAAAAACCCATCCACCTGAAAAAAAATCCTAAAACCCAAATGAACTCCTTTTTCTCATCCTCACCATCTTTCTCTCCCCACTCTCAGGGAGGACTGCTAACTACCTGTACTCTGCATGCTGTGGCTTATATTGTACAACTGCAGCATGTAATCAAAGCTGACAGGTGAACCCCCAAGCAAAAATATTTTCTATTCATGAATAGAAAAAATTGGAAAATTGAAAAACATAGACAAAACCATGCAGCTAACACAGATCACAGATCCTAGAGAAACACTGTTTTATGCCTTCTTAGTATTAAAAAAGCACTTACAGGAAGAGACTCTTATAAAAGGAAGAACCCTGAATAATATTTTCCATAGCTTTTTTCTTTCTGAAACTATCTAAAAGAAAGAGGAAGTTCTTTCATATTTTTTCTCTCTCTCTCTGTGCTTTTGTACCTTTTCCTAATTTTTTTACTGTGTGACAATATATATTTTGATCTGATTTGAAAGTAGTCAAGGGCAAGAACAGAAGGATAAAGAAATTTTGATTTTAGATCTACACCAAAGCTCAGTGACTAGGCAGGAAGACAACTAGGGAGCCTAAGAGAAAAATCATAGAAAGAGAAAATTGGCCACAACCAACATGTAAAACCCCACACAGATTTCTAAAACATGAAGAAAAACTGAAATAGAATTTGATTCTACTGTGCTTCCTCCTGCTGCTCTCACTGTTGAACTCAGTGTTACTGAGAAAATCCAAATTGCAATGCTGTCCTTACCCTTCAATGAAAAAGAAAAAGAAAAAGAAAAAGAAAAAGAAAAAGAAAAAGAAAAAAAAGAAAAAGAAAAAGAAAAAGAAAAAGAAAAAAAAGAAAAAAGAAGAAGAAGGGGAAGGAGAATGGGAAGGGAAAAAAAAAGATACATGACTATAGGTCTTTGACTGTATGAGTTTCCCAATGGGAAACATTAGCAAATCATTTTTGCTTTCTGAATAGGAGACAGTAGACAAACATGGAAGAATCTCTTAATGGCTTTTTTTACAATGGTTTAAGCTTGACTACAAAAGGACCTTCTCTTAAAAGAGATGTTGTTTTCCTCTGGTCCATGAAATGTACATCAGCAACTTGCTTATGTTTCCACACAAATTGGATTAAAAATTCTAACTTTGTAATTTTGGAAAAAAAATTACAACATCTTGTATGCTAACTAAATTAGAGACTAGAATATTTTTTTTTTACTCTGACATATTCTTGTAATGTCTTTTGAACTTCTTTGACACCTACAGAAAAACAGTGGTTTTTTTTTCATCACAAAGGTATTTTTGCCTGTGTACATGAGCACATTATTTTATCTTTATTCAGATGGATATTAATATTTGATATTCTGAGGAAAGAAAAACATGTTTCGGCAATAAAACCCAGAAAACCAAAGACTGTTGGTCTAAATTTGTAAGCATGCAAAATTTAGGACAAGCTTTAGGCACCACAATGCTACATACATTCATGCCTCTACATAAGAGTGGATTTTGGTGGGGTTTAGTTTTCTCTGCTGAAGGAATCAGAGGATAACAACGGAGAATATGAGAGCTCAGTAAATAATTCCAGCCAAAACCATAGAGCATAATGCCCATCCACTTCTCCATTTTGTGACAAAATTTAATAGAACATTTATTGCTCATTCCTGCTTTTAGGGTTGATGTTGTGAACTGATAACCCTGTTCATTCTGCAAAATGATGACAGAACACAGTAAATCTTATGGTTGATTTTGGAAATGAAATTACTTTTACAGAGTGTTCTGTTTAATGAGGTGCTAGAAAACATTTGCCAAGTAAATACACTTGTTAAGAATCCTAAAACTGATTAAATGAAGATGCTTTTGGTTGAGGTTAGCCATTGTAAAGGTCATTTAAACAGTCAGTGTAGCATCAGTGACAGTTAGAATACCTGCTATTGACAATTTTTTTTTCTGAGAAAACAAGTTTAGTTCTTGAAAAAAGCATTTCGTTCTTGAGCTACCTGCAAACAAGTGATATTTTTTCACCTTGGTGAGAGTTTGGCAGAAGGGTCAGTCTTTAAATACCTGTTATTTTACCTATGCCAAGAAATTCATGGAGGAATCAAGGTTGAAATGAACACTTTCTCTACAATTGCAGTATTTTAGAGAGAATCCCCTTCTGCAATTTTCATTCATATTTTTAGTAGTGCTATTTCTTCACTTGCTATTTTGGTTTTTGTTTTGTTTGTTTTTTTCCTAGGGTGTTTTACATTTCCTCTGTTTTCTCTGCACCTGCTTTTACTGCTATCCAGTGACCATTTGTCACATTAAAGATGTGATCATGATTTTCTTAGCAACTCTTCCATTACTATGTGGTTATAGAAGGCACACACAGCTGTAGTTTCTGGAGGCAGGTTTTCAAACAGCTGTGCTGTTCATAGAAGGCATGTCCTAGCATCAAACTCCAGAATTTTATTCATCAGGCTATCCAGCTTGGTAAAATATATGGCTTTGAAATCTGAGGAATGTTTAATATGAACACTCCCCATAGATAATGAGAATTTTACAAATAGCATTTTTCAAAGACTATGGCCCAATTCCTAACCGAGATCTTCTCTGTTTCAGTAAGGTGTTACAGTTACAAACACAATTATTACCAGAACAATTATGGGGAAGATGGGGAAGGGGTTCTTTGGTTAAGAGAACAAGCAGCAGAGTTAGGTTGAAAAGGGATAAATTCAACCAGGTTAAACTGGACTTTAACCTTGTTTCAAGACTGTTTATATCTGTGTTTTTCTGAATCTCTATATTCTTATGCCTATGCCCAAAATAAATTTTCTTTTTCCTGTTTTCTCAAGGGCTTCAGGTCTGATGTGACTCAAACCTAGTTCAGACTCATACTCTGTTCACAAAACTGAGACAGAAAATAACAAACCGTTTCCCCACAAATCCTTTCTGATTTCAAATTGCAAAGCATCAGATCCTCTTGGCTGGAAAATGAAGTGGGACAATTTTACACACAGGAAAAGAAAGGCTTCCTACTTTGCACTTTGGAACCCAGAATGAATCTTCTCTTTCTTTTAAAATTTTTTTTAAAGCAGTATTTTTTTTTTTAATTTTTTGAAATAAACAGACATAACATGTGGCATTTGCTTTTGTTCTCCCCAGCTGCACGCAGCTCTTGGGAGCCCGGCTGTGGTGTAGCTTCCACGTGCTGCCGGGGTTTTCTGCCACGGGTTCCTGGACACAGCTCTGTGTCTCGGGCGCGTGGGCTGGGCAGCTGCTGTTACCGTGCGCTAGGGACCCGGCAAAGAAGTAAGGAATTTGTCCATTTACTCCGTGCTGGGCTGGAACAGTTTATTGGTCACGTGGCACGGTTCGATGGAAAGACGCGACTGTTCCCGGCACTCGCATGGGAGAAAATGGTGCCTGGGTGCCAGCAGGGTAGGGTTTTATGGAGGGGCAGAGTGAGAGGATCCCATGGCCTCCTGTCCGATAGGGGCGGCTGCCGTGGCAGTGACGCCAGCAACAGCGACCAATCAAGACGGGGCTGGGGCGGTTCCTGGGTCCCAGGGCTAGTAGGGATGCAGGATCAGGGAGATTGGCGGGGAACTCTCTGGCAAGGATGGGGAGTGTCCACCTGAGTGATTGGGGTAAGCTCCAATAGCACGCAGCTAGGAGCAAACAACCGCAGGGAGGGGAAACCCGGGGGGTGTGCGGGATTACAGAACTTGACCTATCTAACATAAATAATAAACACTAATCTAAACCCGAACCCCAGGACGCAACAATAACAGAAAAGCATTATGAAGCAGCAGACCACCTGTGTGATTGCATTACTTTGTAAAACAAGAATAAGGAAGACACATAGATGGAAATTCTTGGTTTGATTTTTTTTTCCTTTTAGTTATTTTTACAAAGTTGAGGAAGCCTTGCTTTTTGTTGAAGTCTATTCATTCTTCTGTACTGAAAAGAGAAATTCAAAGGGATCTGTGGAATGTAACTAGACAATATTATTTAGAAACAAGGAAAGAGAACTTGTAATTTTTTATGTTTCAAACGTGTTTGATAAGTACATAATTTTCTATTCTTCTGTTGCTAAATTTTTTCATTAGAAGATATCTTTTACTACAGCTCATTTGCAATGAATTGGATTAAGTGAGAGAAGATGATACAAAAAGTGTTAGAGATACCACAGATGAGAGTATAATGGACAGCCAGTCTGCTCATTTTTCCTGGGAATGATAGACTATAAATAGCTGTCTTTTGCCCTCCAGTACACACATTCATGTCCCATTGAAGTCAGCCTTGCAGAAATCAATGGGAGCTCTGTGTGTATGTATCAGAGCAGATTTTTTGTTAAACCAAATGCTTTGTATTTAGTGTAGGAAGATCTAGAAATTATAAGAAATCTAAAATGTTCAGAATAGTAATATTATAGATAAATTCAGCTAATCTTACTCTGTATATTTGACTGCACTAGGACATTCTTAATGTATGTATAAAATGCACATAAAAATAGATTTTAAATAGGCATACATATAAATATACACAGCATATTTTTCCTACATTATAAGTTATATTTTTAGCAGAAAATAGAGGGTGTATTTTTAATATTTATTTCAGCTGTGATTATTTTCTGTGTTTTCCAATTCTTGTACTTGTATTAGAGGCATAATTCCTCTCACTTGGATTGTGTTCTGAGCATGTTTACACAGTGAGACTAGATTCAGACTTATATTTGTGTCTGCTTTCTCCAGTTCAATCTTCTGAACAAAGGGAATTGATCATTTTGGCAAAGAGTGAGTTCACAGGATCATAGAATCATTAAGATTGAAAAAGACCTCTAAGGTCATTGAGTCCAACCATTAACCCAGTGCTGCCTTGTTCACCATTAATCCCCGAATATCCCCTCAAGTATCCTCAAGTGCCACATCCAAACACCTTTTGAAAACTTCCAGGAATAGTAATTTAAACCTCTTTCTTGGACAGTCTGCTCCAATGCCTGACCATCCTTTCAAATAAATATTTTCCGATATTCCCCTGGTGGAACTTGAGGCCATTTCCTCTTGTCCTATTACTTGTTACTTAGGAAAAGAGACTGATCCCCACCTGTCTTCAGCCTCCTTTCACTGAGGTGGAGAGGGTTAAGATCTTCCCTGATATTCCTTTTCTCCAGGCTAAACACCCTCAGTACCTCAGCTGCTCCTCATATGACTTACTCTTCAGGTCCTACCTCAGCTCTGTTGCCCTTCCCTGGACTCTCTCCAGCACCTCAATGTCTTTACTGAAGTGAGGGTCCTAAAACTGACCACGCTGTACAGGGTTTCAGTCACTGCTTTGGTCCTGTTTGCCACATTCTTTCTGATCTAAGTCAAGGTGGCCTTCTTGGCCACCTGGGCACATGCTGACTCACAGTCAAGTTTTTTTGACCAGCATCCCTGGCTCTTTTTCTACTGGGCAGGCTTCCAACCATGCTTCCCCTAGTCTGCAGTGCTGCAGTGGACTGTTGTGACCCAAGGGCAGGACCCAGCACCTGGCCTTGTTGAACCTCACACCACCAACCTCCTTCCATCAATCCAGCTTCTCCAGGGACCTCTGTAGATCCTTCCTGCTGTCCAGCAGATCAGTACTCCTGCCCAACTTGGTGTCACTGCAAACTCAAGGGGAGGGCCACTCCATCCCCTTGTCCAGACCGTCGGCACAGCTGTTAGGCAGGGCTGGCCCCAGGACTGAGCCCTGGAGAGCACCACTGGATACTGGCTGCCAGCTGGATGCGACTCTGGGCCTGGCCAACCAGCCAGTATTTCAGCTAGTGAACTGTGCACATGTCCCAGACATGGGAAGCCAGCTTCTCCAGGAGAATCCTGTGGGAAATGGTGTCAAAGGCTTTACTAAAATTGAAAGAAACAACATCCACAATCTTTCTCTCATCTACTAAATGGGTCATCCTATCATAGTAGAAGATCAGTTTGGTCAAGCAAGACCCGCCTTTCCTAAATTCATGCTGTGTGGGCCTGACTTCCTCTGTTTGTCCTGCAAGTGCCATGTAATGGCATTCCAGGTGATCTGCTCCATGGCTTTCCCTGGCACTGAGGTCAGGCTGACAGGCCTCTAGCTCCCCAGATCCTCCTTCCAGCCCTTCTTTTAGATGGGCATCACATATGATAATTTTCAGTCAACGGGAACCTCTCCAGTTAGCCAAGACTGCTGGTGAAAAATGGAAAGTGGTTTGGTGAATTATTCCATCAGCTCCATCAGCACCATTGGGTAGACGCCATTTGACCCTGTAGACCTGTGTGTGTCTAAGTGATGTAGCAGGTCACTGACAAAATGGTTGACTCTGGATTATGGGGGCTTCATTTTCTCCCTATCTATGTTTTCCAGCTTAGGGGCTGAGTGCCCTGAGGACAACTGGTCTTGCTGTTCAAGACTGAGGCAAAGGCATTAAGTACCTCAGTCATCTCCTCATCCTTGGTCACTGTGTTTCTGTCTATGAGCAATGAAGGGTGGAGATTCTCTTTAGCCCTCCTTTTATTGCTGATGTATTTGTAAAAACATTAGTTGGGTCTTTTACAGCAGTAGCCAGATTAAATTCTACCTGGAATTTGGTATTTCCAGTTTTCTCCCTGCAAGACAGAAAATACTTGTTACATATTAAAATGGTACCAAAAGTGTGGATTTTGAACAAGCAGAAAATTTAAATTGGAATAAACCACTAAGCAATCTGGGAATATTTGTGTCTTCCTTTATGGAATTTATCTGTGAATGTATTCCTATTTACTATTTAAAAATCTATTTACTGCTAAAGTAAGAAACTCTTTTTTTTGCCTTCATTTTATATTTTCACCCTATTTTGCTCCATAATTGAGGGCATTGTTGGACAGGCTACCCGTAAATTGCTATTATACAGAGGAGAATATCTCTCCAGATGCTAAGGTCTATCCAAACTGGAAGTTTTCTCCCACAATAAAAAGCTGATTGTTCCAGAGAGAAGTCTGCAGTAATCTAAATAACAACTGATAAATTCCTCCTGTTGACAGTAGTACTGTGTTTTAATGAGCAAATAAACAGCCTATGTACCATTCTTGGCAAGAAACCCATTCACTGAGGCAAAATGTTAGGCTTACCATTCTTCTCACATGTCACTCACCTGGGTTTTTATTCAATGTTTTCCCCTAATTCATTCTTTCTACTCATTTGTATATAAACCAAGAAGCACTGAGATAGAATAATCCTTGAAACATTATTTCAACAACAGCCTAACCTCAGCAGCTAAAAAGGCTGGTAAAAGAGAAAGAAATCAGGCTTCTTGTAATGAGGGAAAGATTCCTTTCCTGTGGTGCATTCCACCTTTGCAGACCACTGGACAATGTAAGAATTCACTCAGGAAATTTTCTAGAGCAGAAATCTATCCCTGTCTTGCTCTATACAGAAAATTACAATCAATCCTTTTAAAGTCCTCTTCCAATATGTTCAAGGAACACTAAGGAAATACCAGGTGCACAGAATATGGGAGGTGGTCACCTGCTCATATAGCTGTGAGTAATTGTTTTGACTGTTTCATTCCAGCTCTCTTTGTGAACATGAAATATTTTACATTTTCTTACACCTTTTGCCTCACTTGTATGACAGGTAAAATACTACTGCAAAAAGGAGTATTCCAAATGCTCTCCACAATCAATGTAATTATTTTGGTTTGAACTGAAGCACCACCTTTTCTTTCAGGAAGCTGTCAAATCTTTAAGAGAGTGTGAGCTGAGAATCTTTTCTAGGATGTAATACCTAGAAAATGAGATGCTACTTTGAAATGGTGCATAGAGCAGTGAAGAATTTAGCAATAATATTTAGCTTGTTAGGAGACAGAGTGTATTTATTCTTTTTTTCAGAGCCTTATTTATGGTACACTGGGACTTCTGAGTGAAGAAATGGCAAACTTAATGAAACATTTGATTGGTATTAATTAATTTCCACTTAATTACCTGCCATGTGGATCTTGTTGAGCTATTGATTACTGGGAAACATACATCCCACTGGGGATAGCGTGATTTAACTTCATCCAGTGAGTCAATTAGCCCTAGTAACACTGGGAGAGCTGGTGCTGTGCCTCAGTGAATGGGGTTTCTTGCCAAGAATGGTACATAAGCTGTTTATTTGTTCATTAAAACACAGTACTACTGTCAATAGGAGGCACTTACCAGTTGTTATTGCGATTGGTAAAATGTCACTGTTTCATCAAAGATTAGCAGCCGTTCATAGCTGCAAAGTGGGTGAAAAAACCCTCTCTGGTTTGAGAGCACAGTTGAATGCATGAGGTCAAGACATTAACCCCTGTTTGCTTCTCATTTGTGAGAACTTCAGTTACAAATTTGTGTCAGCTCTCCCAAGTGCAAAACATCTTTCATTGTCATTAATTCAGAAGCTGTGGGACAACAGACCCTCGACTGTAGCATGTGACATTCAATTAATTTCACCAAGAGTGAAACACATGTTATGTCCTCCACCTCACCAAAACTAAATACCAATATTGTTCTTTAGTGACGATGATCTTCCGAACTGACAAGAACAGCCTGCTGTCTTCTCATGAATTATTCTGAGAATGAAAAGATCCTTTTTATTTTATTTCTTTCCTCCCTTGTGATTTAAATTAGATAAAGAAACCATTATTCCTATTGATAGTTCCCCTAGTATATAACCGAAGGTATAAAAACAACCCTCTTGGCTGGAAACAATAAAAAAACAAATACCACAAGCAAATAACCAAACAACAGTAAAAACCCCCCAAAACCCAAAACAAAATCTCAAACGAACGACAAGAAAACAAGAGAATAGAGGCAGAGAATTAAATTTGATCAAGGAAATCTTAAAGTGAATCTTTAATGGAATAGTTAAAGGAAAAAAAATGAGTATTCAAAGCAGATATCTAGAGAAGTTACTTTAAAATATGATGTTTGGATTGAAATATAATTTGGAGATCATGTTATATAATATACTTGAGAGACAGATTATCTCAGTGGTGGGTTAAAAACATCATTCTAAAATGAGAATCCTCTAGGAAAACTGAACTACTAAACAAATAACTGACCACAAGTGCTTGATTACATTAGATTAGATAGATACAAATATATAAGCCAAAAACGTTGACGTGGAGACAGATTCTTTTTTTTCTGCTAGAATAGTCATGAGAGATTATTTATGAGATTATTTACTTGGCATTACCTGCATAAGAATTTGTAAACATTGAGGAAAGGATTCAGGTATCTGCCATAAATGAATGACGTGTTTCACTGATGCTACATTTTATTTTGCTTAATAGAATACATTAATTTCCACTTCACAGTTTTCTGTATACTCTTACATAAGAGTATATATATAAACTAATTTTTAAGTACTTTATATAATGGGAAATGGTACAGATTTATCCTAACTTCAAATCAAAATTTTCATGCTTGAGAGGGCCATTGGGTTTGATGGGTGTGAAAATATTATTCTTACAAAATAAGAAAACCAGATAAATTCAACAGATATTCATCTTGGTAGAAGAAAAATTGCTTGTAGGGATGGATCAATTATAAAATTTAAAAGAAAATCAGAAATATTTGATGTAATGGGATTTTAAAGGTTTCATGTCATTTAAAGTTAACGTGCATTGAAGTATATGAAGACTTTACACACTACTAAAACAAAGTGGTTCATTAACATTACCTTTGTATTTGCAGCTGAGAAAATAGCTGGAAAAAGTGGAAGCAGCAAAGGAAATTTCTGAATGCATTTGAGATCTTTTGGATGTAAGTTTCCACTTTTTAGCCTTGTGAATCAAATGAAGAAAAAACAACAATACTTTAAAATTTGTTTCCCATGTCTTTAGAACTTTGTAGAATGTTGCAGTAGGCTTTCATAAACCAGCTATGCAAGCTTCATTACTCTTATAAATTACCTTAGCTATACACATCAGTGTAAAATCTCACTTATCCAGCAGAATAATTTTGGATTATTACAAAATTGTTACAAATTTCTGTTAGACAAAAAGCATCAGGTTTCAAGCTGCTGCTAAAATGTAACGTACTTTATGACACTGCTCACTAGTGTACCTATCTGGCTGAAGATGGTTGATTTTCCTCATAGGGGCCCATGTGGTGCTGTGTTTCATGTGGGTACCTGTGTTGGTGATGCACTGGTATTTCAGCTGCTGCTGCACAGTGCTCACACAACATCAAGGCTAGAGCACCAAACACCTCTCATTTCCCCACTAGAAGGCTTGGGGCTGGGCAAGAGTCAGGGAGGAACCTCAAATAACCAAGGGTAATGCCATGCTATATAACATCATGCTCAGCAATAAAAGCTGGAAAGAAGAAAGGAAGGAGAGGAAGCATTGGAAGTTTATAAAGTTGGTCATCCCAAGCAACTCCTATGTATGATGAGGCCCTGATGCCCGGGAAGTGGCTGGAAATCTGCGTGATAATGGGAAGTTGAGACTAAATTTCCTGGGTTTGCTTTAATTCTATGTGTGGCTTGTGCTTTTATTATTAAATTGCCTTTATCTCAACCAATGAGCTTGGCCATCTTAGTGTCTTTGATTGTGTCTATATTATTATCTTTATATCTATATCTATAGATATCTATATATCTATATCTATATCTATATCTATATCTGTAGTTAGTTAGATAGATATAAACTATATCTATATAGTCTATATAACACTAGAATAGTGTCTAGTATTGAAAAGAGTTAGAGAGAAAGAATCTGGGTGGAGATCTGAAAGCCACCCAAAGTCAACCCTCTACAAATTGTTACAGCTGTAGCTGGCTTTTGGAGAGTTTCACACATGATGGGAGGGTACAGTGCATATATTTATGTATTAACCTCTCATTTTCTGGTTAAAGATTTGGAGCATAAATAGGGTGTGCTGTTTAATTCAGCTATAACTTTTACTACAATAAAACAAAGAGCAACTTAAAAGAAAGACATGATAAATAAAGGGTTTCATTAACTGCTATAAATCTCTTTGAGATGGTCAAGGCATGAGGCCAAGGAAGGAAATTCTTAAAATTTCTATTTTGAAGTAATTTTTTAATGCATTATAGATCTCACTGTATCTTACATTAGAGTTCTGTGAAGCTGTGAAATAATGTAGCAGCAGAGGATGGGGAAGAAATTACTGTAAAACATTCTTGTCTCTACAGTGTTAGGTTTCTGCAGTGGTAAATTAGCATGCTAAAATGAAAGCTGTTGACCAATTTTAGACTGTGGTGGAGTTTGTCTGTATGTTGTGGAAGAATTATTCAGTGGAGTGTTGTGCTTTAATGTGTTTAATGGTAGCACAAAAGGTGAAAGGGACCTTGGTTTTCAGTTTATGCTGTAAACATGGTTTCAAGGGAAATTCTTTGAAGTGCAGCGATCTAAGCTGTCTGGTTGTGAATTCCCCCTGAGATACTACAGAGGGACAGTAGGTATCTGATAATGTTTTAAATTCAAGTAAATATTTTTGGGCATCAAACAGTACTGATAAAAAATATAAAAAGTGGATTATTTTAAAGTGCTGCTTAAGATAAATAGGATACTCATATGATTTGTGGTGTTGAAGCTTTTAGTCTCTCTAGAGTTACAAAAGAGAATGTAAAGCAGTTAAGGAGTGGAATCTGGAGGGGTACTGATGTCACCATAGGGACTTAATCTCTAATGTACTCATATCTTCGTAGAAGTTGAGTCTGAGAAGCAGAGTGGCATTCCCCATATCTTGACTATTTCCAACGATGTGGTCTAAATGCCAGATCTTCTTTCAACAATCCTGACAGTTGCCTTTGTTGGATTGTCTATTTAAATGTGCAGAATTGTGCAGAGAAGCATATGAGTTACAACACTCTAGTGTAAAGATGTAAGCAGTGCTAAAAAAAAAAAAAAAACAAGCAGGAAGCACTGCAGTTTAAATACAGCATCTTGGGACTTCAGAATTCTGCCATAAACAGATAGGGATAACTTGCACTGTGGTCATAAGACCAATATCTTTTTTTTTGTCTATGATTTTATTTTCTTTCCCTTTAAGTCTGAAAATGAAAATAATAACAAAAAACTTCCATAAACAGTTTTAAAGTTTTAAGTTTGGTTATAGTTATTATTATATGGCTTATTAATATGTTTGAATTCAGTCTATTTTCAGGATCACACTTGTAGCCATATGAGATGCGTTATGAGATGCCATATGAGATGCTTTTTAAAGCGTTAAAAAAATGTCTCCAAAGTTGGCCTGCTTACCTATGAAATTCTCAATACATTTTCCATAACATTTTCTTCAGATACACTCTAATTGTTTTTCCTAAGATGTATTTTACCAGTAGCATTACTAGTTACCTAAGATGCTGAAAATTGTGGCAACCAACACTTCAGAAAATGAAAACCCTAACAGAGGTTAGGTTTGCAATATTGCTCAAAACAGTAACTACTGGCCTTGTCATAACAACTGACAAAGACAATGGCCAAGCAGTGTGCCCAGCAGAGTGCACTGTTTCAGAGAAAAAAAAATCTTTAGGGTTTTTTCGGTTTTGTTTGTTTGGTTGGTTATTTTATTAATCCACCAAATAAGTCTGTGAAACATGAGAATTTATTTTCAGCTTCCTTTCCTTGCAGCAAGACACAGGACCCCATGTACAAGGACACAACTTCTGGGTGTGCTTGACCAAATTTTCATCATGTTCACAAGGAGGTTTTTCATCATGTTCACAAGGAGGTTGTTAGAGTATACAGGACCTGGAAGGGGCTGGTGGTTAAGGTCTGGATTTAAGTCTTGTCCTTCCTTGCAAGTGATAGAGAAGCTCAGAAATGGAGATAGCAGTGGCAAGCTAGGTGGGACACAGCTGTGGAGAGTTGGTTAAACTGGGGATAATTCTCAGCTTTCAAGGATTGACATGAACTTCCTGAGAAGGAGGATTTCTAAAGAAAGAAGACAATTTTTCTTCAAGTGCATGAGCAATGTCTTGTGTAACAGGCCTGACCATCTGTTGCAGAAAAATCTTCATAATGCTGTGAGAAAAGCCTCAGTTACATCTATCAGCCACCTAAAAGACAGAAAAGTCTTCATGAAATGGTCAGAACACTGAAGATCTACTAAGGCCTACTGTCTTCATCAACTCCTTTTCTTCAGACCCTGCAACAAACATAGAGATAATAAATTACTTTCCAAATGCAAAAGATAAGTAAATGACAGAGATTTATAACTCGCAATGGGATTTAGAGCCCCATGTGAATTATATTCTCCAGTTCTTGGGAAACACAATCTTGCAGCATAGTGAACTCATTAAGTTTTCCCTCTCCTTCACTGGCATTGAGAAAAAAAGCCCAGATACACTGCATTGACCAGTGCAGTCCTAGCCTTAGCAATTTTTCCTATAACACCTGGAAAAGAAAGAAAATCTCCTTCGGGACTGGTGATGTATGCTGTCTGTAATGGTTTGGACTTACCTGTTGCTACACACTTCCGCAGAGATGCATCTGAAAGAATTTCATTTGGACTCATTCTGCATGGTCCAGCTTTACTGAGCTTGTATAGTAACCTACAGCCTAGCCAACTCTACTTTGAGGCTTTTATCAGACCTGGAAGACTTCCAGGAAAAAGTGGTTGCAACCTTCTATTCTATTCTGCTTGGTATCTTGGAGCACCAGACCACAGAACTTCATCTGGCCTGTAGGTCCTTCATGTTCCCAATGGAATGCAATGCATTTGGGCATTTTTTTTTCTTTCATACTTTTTAATTTTCTCTCTCTTTTTTTTTTTTTTTTTTTTTTTTTTGAGATTTGTCTGCTTGGACCAGTTTATGCTTTGTTGATATGAACTGCATGTGCAAATGCCTCACATCAAATATCAAATGTTTGATGACAAAGCAAAGTTCTTGGACTAAGTTCTTTTAATGTTAATCATCAGATTTGAGAGTTCTTTTACATTATCCAAAATATGAGGACATTTTTGAATACATAAGGAGTGGTAAAACGTGGTGGTTGCTTTAAAAATCAGAGAACAAAAATCTCCCTACTACTTTCATTTTGGGAAAGGATCACAGCCTTTCTGATCCCATCACATTTTGCAGAATTCTCTGAAAGCTCCTGTAGGATGGGCATTTTGACCATTTTATTATTTGCAAACATTTGGACAACATATACCACAGCTGTTGAACTGCACACTACATGTGTTGTAGTTCAGTAGGGTACCATATCAGAAAGGGAGGATTTTTGCAATGACAAGCAGTCTATTATATATACCTGATTCTGGGAGAGTTAGGCTTATTTATCCATCTGAAGGCCTGTCCCCTAGAATATAAATTTTTCCTATCCAGTCTGATACAGTCACAGAAAGGAAAAATACACTATCTTGGAAGAGAGCCTGCGTAAAATGCATCCTTCAAGAAAAACAACCTATTTCTTAAAACAAAGCCAAGTTCAATTAAGAGATAGAAGTTATCTGCTCTAAATAGTGGGTCAACAGGACACAGTACACTTGCAGGAAATACACAATTCCCCTTTGTGACTGTAAACACTGTGGGGTCCACATCTCTATGGGTAAAAACCAAACTCAGTTAGCATACAGATGTGTGATACCTTTTAAGAAACCTTCAGTATCTTCCTACCTGCTGTGCCTAATTTCAGATTCAAGTGCAGTCATTAAAGGAAAAAAAAAGCCCCAACAAACAAACCACAAAACTGTTTTTGCCTTTATCTGTGTCCTACATTGCACTGGCTTTCCCTCAAATATTTTTGTGGTGCTCCAGCTACCCAGACCTTTTTTTAATACTTAATATTTTAGGGCCTCAGTTTTCCTTTTCCTTTTTCAAGTGTCCCTGTCTTAAAGTGATTTTACATTTCTGTCTAACAGGTAAAATCACAACTTTTTGTTTTCTTACAAAAGCTTTCTTGCAAGCCTATCTTTGCAGCATTCCATAAGAAAAATTAAAGGTTTTGTTTAAAATTGTAAAAAACTCTTATGATCTGGAAGCCCTAAACTCCCTTCAAAGGCTGGTTGCACTAAGCCTAATTCTCATTTTGATTTATTTCACTTTGAATATAATGGTATTAAATTGGCAAAGACAAGCAATGAACAAAACTCTGGAGAGGAATTAGCCATTGTATCCAGTCCATTAATCTCTTCTTCAATTCTTGAGAATTGTGGCTCACCCAGACCCAGAGATCAAATAAAATGCCTAATTGGGAAAATCCTAAACAAGAGTATCCTGGGGAGTTTGAATTTATTTGTCAGCTGTTCAAACAACTATGTTGTTTATAAGTCTTTAAAACCCTGAGACTTTTCTGGCACTATAACTTTATCCAGATACTTTAAGCACAGGAGGGTGATTGAGAATTGCTTTCAATTAAGTGGAATAGGGAAAGACACTTATTCTAAAAACAGATAGCTGTGTTGTGAACAATCTGCTGAACATGCTGAGAATTTTAGATCTAAACATCAGGTTTGAGGGATGCTCTGAAAATTCTTAGAGAGTCATAGTAAACACAGCTAATGGATTTCCTCCTCTTGTGATAGCATTTGTTCTAAGCACCGTGACTTAATAATAAGAAGAAATACAGTATAAGTGAATTATGTTTTCTAAAAAAGAAATTCAATAACATTTTTCCAGATGTCTGAAAGGCAACAACTTTTGAGAGCCTTTTCTGTCTGCTTGTGATTACCCTGAATTATCTGTTGATTTTTCTAGAGGTCAAGGAACATAATGCAGAAGACTGACCTCATTTGCTATTTAAGCAAAAATGAAGAGAACAGTTAAAAGTCTATACCTGGGTTTGAGTCTGATAACATCCCATATTCCCATCAGCGCTAAAAAAATAGGTAAACGTTAGTCATCTAATATAAAATAAGTTTTTTGACAGCACAGTGACCCATCAATAACCTGACTGCTCTTTCTGTTTGGGAAAAGAAAAAGAGTCTATGGAAAAATCTCTGACCAGGAAATATATGCGGAGGTGGTTGGTTCCCCCTCACCTATGTTTTCTGGTCTTAATTACCACTTTAGATTTGATATAGCATAGAGATCACAAGTGTCACATGAATTGATACCTCCTTCTTCTTGCAGAGGATTTTGTGTTCTCAGCTGCAATAAGAGTGATCATGAGGTTACATTAAATTGCTTACAGGGTAAACAAATTAGCTCCAGCATTAAAACATTACATATTTTCATGGTATCCAGATGGCTGTCATTGTCAAGCCTAAAGATGCTTTTGTTTATGTTGCCACAGAGATCTGTGTATGACAACTCTCTTGTTCAAGCCTATGAATTTTCAGAGAGGTTACTTTGAATTGATCAAATTAATGACAGTCTGTACTACAGGGCAAAAGAGAATCTGTCAGGGACTGTTTAAGTATAGTTGAGAACAGATCAGATAACTTCTTGAAGCCTCTATTTTTATGCCTATTCTTTCACAATTTAATCTTTGCCTCCAACAAGCATGAGTCAAGCAATGAAATAATAAAACTAGTAGGAACTTGCCAGAATTGAAAATACTTCTGAACCTCTGGACCACATCAGACTGATAAAATACGTTTTGTTCAACACTAAATTTATCCTCTTTTTCTTACACAGATCTAAGAAATAACATCTCCGCGATGAAGGAGAAACAGAGGAAAAAAGCCAGATTGATTAGGGCTACAGAAACCTTGCTCTGAAAGGTCCATAGTGTAAAAGCTTTATTTTTAAAATATTATATGAATTTGCTGATGGCCGTTAAAGTTTTATTCTGTATGTTAAGAAGATATGAAAATCTTTCTTTAATTGAAAAGAAAAATCTATTTGTTTTCATTTGTGCTGGTTTAAAAAAAAATCTATCTGGAAATTTAAACTCCACTCAAGCTAGTGAAAGGGAGTGTAAGGGCAGAGATTCTGAACTCAGATATGAACCATTTACTTGAACAAAACAAAGCATTAATGAAATAAGAAAAGCTGATAGTAACGAATAGTAACTATGGAAAGTACACAAAATGAGGGTGATTCAGGTACAAAAAAGGTGTTCACTGACCTAGGCCCCAAGTGGTGTCTTTGCCCAAGTGGCCTGAGGCAAAGACAAAAATGGCACCAGCCTCTCCCCATCCTTCCCTAGAGCTGGGGCCAGCGGTGCCTGGGAAGCTGTTTGATCTAGACAGGGTCACTGCGGACAAGGGCAGGCTCTAGCTGGGGCCACTTTTCCCCTGGGGCAGCAGTGGGGTGACAGCAACAGCAGCAGAACAAGCAGCATCACCCCTTGCCATGGGTTAACAACAGTCATGGCTCATGCCTCTTAAAGGAAATAGTTTATCTTTTTCAAGGACCAGGGTAAGAAGGAAATTACTTCCTAACCAGGTGACTTTCACTAATGTATATCCCAATGTTTGAGTATAGTTTTTAATGTTCCACTGTCCCATTTAATTTTCCCAGAGGCTGTTGCATGGTAAAGAATATGATACCCATTAAATATTGTGCTCTCTGATCCAGGCATCTGTGAGCCCCACTGTCTGGCTGACCTCTTTCTGGGGTTCCATGTCACCACAGAACTTGCTTTTTCAGGCCCAAGATGGTGTCTGGGCAGTGGGGTGAGGCACAGGGCACGTTTCCAGCCATCCAGTGGTTGTTTCCATGACTATTAGCATGTAGAACTTGCCTTGGTAGGTTTGTAGGAGCATGATATTGTCAGTTAGCCAGGCCTTCCCATATTTATATTTCAGCCATTTTTCCCTGTATCACAGGGGCTTTACCTGCTGGGCCTGCTTGATTCCAGCACGTTTCACAGATATGAATAACCAGGGAAATAGTGTCTGTGGTGAAGTCTGTCCTTTGATCACAAGCCCACCTGTATATTGCGGCTCTTCCCTGATAACTGGGCCCACCGATCCAGAAATAATTTGCCCTTGTGTTGCTAGTCCACATCCACCTGAGACACTTTAATCTTGGCAGACCAATCCACCTGTACATTGTTGTGATGCTCTTCAGTAGCCCAGCTCACAGGTGTGTGTGCATCTATGTGATGTGATTTTACAGCCAGCTTTTCTCTCCAGGCAGTGACATCTTGTCAGACTCCAGCAGCTCAGATGGTTTTACCTCTGTGTTACTAATTGTACTGTTTCCATCAGTCTAGCCACCTCTACAAAGTATTTGCTACCATCTACAAGTCAGTGTAGAGTGCTGTCCATTCCTCTTGTCCAGCGATATCTAAAGCCATCTGGATGTTTTTCAGCTCTGCAACCTGACTTAATCCCCCTTGTCCCTAAATAGCTTCTGCAACTTGCCACAGCATAATGCAGCTTTCCATTTTTGATGTATCACTTCAAGACAGCCGGGAAGAGAATGTGTTGCCTTTCATGTTCTAGTAGCTGCTTATATGGCAAGGCCTCCTCAGCATGTGTCACCTTCTCCTCCTCTTCCTCTTCCAAGGATAGTCTGAAATTTTTTAGGCCAGTTTGTGATGACTTCCAAGATCCCTGGGTGATTGGGACTTCCTATTGAAGCTTGTTGTGTTATCAGAGCAAGCTATTTACTCTGTGTGTTGTCAGTGCCATGATGCATGGCAGGGACTTTTCCTTTGAACATCCTGCCCAACTCTGGCTGTTCTTTGGTGTCCATCACTTCTGAAGCAGCTCAAACCCCTTCATAAGCTGCCAGGATCTCTTTTTCAGTTGGGGAGTAGCAAGCCTCAGATTCTTTGTATCCCTGAATACAGAAGCCTAGGGGTAATCCTTGAATCCTGTGGCTACCTCTTGCTACCTCTTTACTCCAGGAAGAACCATTCTCCCCACCTGCAGTGTAGAGCAAATTTTTAATATCCTGACTGGCCCAGGGGCTACTCCATGAACAATCTCCTGTTTAATTTGTTCAAAACTTGTTGTTGTACAGGACCTCACTTGAAATCTATGTCATCAGAGAGAGATGGTTTACAGATTGACTGGAGTCTGGAATATGCATCCTCCAAAAACCTACAGCATCTAGGAAAGCCTGTATTTTCTTCTTGCTGGTTGGTGGGGACAAGGCTGCTATTTTGTTAATCATGCCAACTGTAATGTGATTATATCCCTCTTAACATTTTATCCCTAAAAGCTTAATTTCCTGAGCAGGTCTGTTGACCTTATTTTGCTTTATAACAAAACCAGCTTTCAGGATGATCTAGATTGTCTTTTCCCCCTTCTCAAAAACTTCCTATGCTGTGTTGCCCTACACGATATTATCAATGCAAGTGTTCTCGCCCTTTCCTAGTGCAGTCTGGATCAGTCCAAGGCAAATTGTGTGGCTGTGTTTCCATCCCTGGGGCAGTCTGTACCAGGTGTACTGGACTTCCCTCCAGGTGAAAGCAAACTGCGGCTTGCACTCTGCTTTTGAAGGAATGGAGAAAGAATTTATAAGGGGTCAGAATTTTTATTCTTTATTTTCTACAAGTTGATAAATATTTTACAATAATATGGATCAAAAAATTCAGCATTGTACTAAATTATATTATATGATTGTATTTTGCTTGCCTTCAAGCAACATTTTGGACTGATGTGTTGGTACAAGAAGTCCACAAGTTTTAAAATCTTGAAGAAATAACTGAATAAACTTTGACTTTGTTCTGGAAAGAAAGAGGCTAATGAGGATGGAATAAGCATCAGTCTTGAAAGGGGTAGTTAATCTTCCTATGTCTAATTCCAGAATCTCCTCTGCCAGTCAAAATGACCAAAGAAGTGACCAAAATCTGTCTGAATGAGGATTAAGAAATCTCAACAGCAATTGATATTTGTTGCTTCACTGGGCACATCTAGTGTGTAATGCAAATGACTGAACATATATTTTAGAACAATAGTTGATGATCTGAATTTAGATATACAAAAAATCTAGACATCTTACTACAGTGTCTAGTTTTGTGAGTGATTTTAACAAATTATACAAAGATATTAACACAAAATATGATTACATGAAGTAATCTAGTTTACATTTTTTTTTACATAGTGTTTCATTTTTCTCCCATTTCTATGCATTTTGTCTGAATTATGGTTAACAAATTATGGAGAGGAAGCCCTGTGAAATTTTGTATGATCTAGGTCATCCTTCCAAACAGTGGAAAGCAACGCAAGGTCTTTTGCTAAGTACTCAAGTGGGAATTTTGCCATAGCTGTGCCAGACTTATGCTTTTGCCATCCTGGGAAAGAAATGAAAGTGTGTTATACTTACATTAATTCTAGTTTACATGTCATTGTAAGATGATTCAATTTGTGTTGGATTTTTTTTTTTTGTTTTTTAAAGGGTTTGTTTGTGTGTTTGAGGTTTTTGTATGTTCAATTTTTCTTTTTGTTTGAAAATTGGTTTTTGTTTTTTTTTTTTCTTTTTAAGAAAGCATGAAACCTATCAATTAAGATCTCAAATTGCAGATCAAAAGTCTGATTTTGCTCTCACTGGTGTATCTCAACAACAGATAACTGGCAAAAACAAGCACAAGTTATTTAATATAATGGAATAATTATTTAGACTGCTAGATATGATAACTGAGATGTCAATGAATAATCATCTTTATTGGTCTCTTCTTTAGCAATCACAGAACTTAAAATATAAGCTGAAGTGTTCTGTGATTCTGGGAAAATTAAATGCTAGTAGTTTTTAAAATTACAAATTTTAACTGAACTCCCAAACTCTGTGTAAAATGACTCATCACTGCAACACACCCTGAGGATGGGTGCCTCAGTCATCTATATCTGTGATCTAATATCATGGAACACTGTTGTTTTTCATCCCATGTGCCTGAACTTCCTTTTTTCTTAAACCAAGATGTGTGATTTTGTGCTGCTTGTGGAGACAGGATACAGCAAAGACATATACCCTTGAAGCTTGGCTGTTTCTTTGGGCTATTCATGTAGGTAGCTGTGATTCTTCTCATGAAAATATTTCTTACATGGATTAAAATTTTAGCCTCGGATTTATAAATCTAACACAATCTCCATCTAACTACAGTTTAATGAATAAATTATAACAGTGTTATCTTGACACAGTCTCATGCTTTAGTGGAGAAATAGAAGAAAATTAACTTATCCTACTCTGCATGCATTTATCCCTTTCCTTTTTAATAGTATTCTTTTGGCTTTTCACACTGCCTAGCTGTGTGTGAAGTTCACAGTAATTATATATTTTCTGAGAAGATCAGATGGAGGAGGGTCATAGAATGATTATCCATGAACACAAATCCAAGTTACAGATTTCTTCTTGCCTAGCATTTCCTCATTTAAAATTCTATGGGAAGTCATGATTATACATTAAATTATTGTGTTATTTTCCATTGATCCTGTGTTCACAGCATATGAATGACAATCATGTGAATGATTGTGAATGACAATCATGAGGAGCACAGGAATAGAGAAGCATGATTTCAGATCACTCATATGGTACGAACAGTTCCATCTGACATGTTATCTCGCAGTCCCAGTATTTCTAAGGCATGCAACAACATGATTGTGTTGTCTTTCAGCTGTATTTCAGTACCTCCCACGTTAATCTTCTCCATAACTCTACCAGTCACTGAAGTGAGACTGATGCACCCGGAGCTACTAGAGTCCTTCCTCTCGCCCTTCTTGAAAACTGGTACAATGTTTGCCAGTTTCCAGTCAGCTGGGACCTTTCTGGATTTCCAGGACAGCTCAAAAATCGTCGAGAGGTTTTGTAGTGACATCAGCCACCTCTTTGAGGATTCTTTAGTCAATTCCATGAGGCCCTATAGATTTGTAGGGGCCCAGCTGTAGCAGCTGATCCCAGACAACTTCAGAGTCAATTGGGAGTTGATTATTCTCGCAGGTCCTCCAGTTCAGGGCGCTGAGACCCCCTTGGTCTGTAATCTGTGCTGAAGACAGAGGCAAAGAATGTGTTAAAACACCACTGCCTTGTCCAAGTCCCTCTGTGTGAGGTGATCATCCTCATCCTGTAATGGGCCAATGTTTTTTTAACACCACCTATTGTCATTAATGTATTTGAAAAAGCCTCCTTTTATCAACCTTCACTTTTCTGGCCTGCTTCAGCTCCAGCTGAGTTTTAGCTGCACAAATTTTCTCCCTAGATTGGCAAGCAGCATGTCTGTATTCTTCCTTTGTTTCCACTGGGTTTACCTTTTTTACTTTCCTTATTTCCAAGAGAAGATTCCTGTTCAGCCAATATGGTCTTCTGACCCTCCTGCTTGACTTCCAGCATTCGGGAGTTGCTGCTCCTGTGCCCTTTGCGGGTGTTGTTTAAAAAGTAAAAAGCACTGATGGGTCCCAGTACCTGCAAAAACATTTTCCCAGGAGACCTTGCTTACTAATTCCTGAGCAATCTGAAAGCTACTTTCCTTGTGTCCAGAGTTGAAGGTTTGCTGGCACTTTCCCTTCTGTCAACAGAGATTTTGAACTCAATCACTTTGTGATCATTGTGGCCAAGACACTGGTGGCTGTGGCCAATCTTCACTTTGCTCACAATTATCCTCTCTGACAAGCAGTAGATCAAGGAGAGCATCTTCCTTCATGTGTTCCTTTAGGACCTGCTTAATAAAGTTGCCATCCAGGTTTTTTAGGAATCTTCGGGCCTTCGTTTCCAGATGCTCTGAGTTAATTCCTGGCATGTTGAAGGACATAAGGACAAGGGCAGTTGACTTGGAAGTGTCCCTTAATTCCTCAAGGAGTAAATTGATGTCATCATTGTCCTGATTAGGAAGCCTATAGAAGACTTCCATGATGACATCCTCATTATTTGTTTCATCTAGCGGATACTGAAGGATACTACTGATGTTTCGTGATCTTTCTTCACAAACCTTTGTCCATGTATCTCCTTCACAGACTATAAAAAGACAAAAAATCAATTGTGGCATGTATAAGCAGATGACTTAAAGTTATATATTTTGAATCTGATAATAAATGAATAAATACGAATCCTTTTCAGCATACATATATTTTTTTGCAATTACACTAAACAGGTCATATTATAATGAAGCATATTGTATCATGAGCTATTACAAGAGGTCTCTGTATTTTCTTTCTCTACAAAAGGTAAGACCTGGGTTTCACTAACATCAATTGCTTCAGTCTAAATGTTTGATCTTGCTTGGAGGATAAGTATTCTGTAAGTACTTTGCCTGCCTCTACATCCCAGCTAAGCTATTTGAAGTTGTACATTGTCAATCAGAACCTGAATCAGCTTTGAAATAAGACAAGTTCTGTAATTACAGCTGCACTTATTTCACATAAAGAAAACAAACTTTGAAATCATATCATTAAGTTGCCAAGACTATTGCTTCTCTAGAAAAACTGTTTTAACAACATGGTGAAATGTGACTCTCAGGACCTTGAGAATGATGGCCAGGGATTGCAGTGCAGCTTAGCCAGGGCAAAGAACAAGAGACTTATTTTAAAAGCAGCTCACAGAGCAGGAGAAGGCAGTCCTTGGCCTTTTGTGAGGTCTGTCCTAACCCCTTCATCTCTGATGCTTTAATCAGCTTTTGTTAAGATGTCTGGTGAAGTCCGTGCCTAATAATCATAGTTGTCTATCCTCTAGGAAATACATACTTGGGGCACAGACTGGTGTTCCCATATTTTTAGAAATAAATTTTTTTCAAAACACAAAATGCTTAAAATATGTTTACTTATACTTCACAAGTTCTGAGGTAGTTTTCATGAAGAATTTTGTGTCATAGTTTCACACCCATTTTTTTTGGAACAGAGATGTACCATACAAAAGTCTTCTAGGGCAGGCTCACAGTGTTTCACCATAATAACAACATGCAATACACTTAACTGCTCCCTTGGCAAGAATCATACTGTTTAATTGGAAACACCAGCCCAAACAGATTCAGAGCAGTGTTTTCCAGTGTCTCTAAACAATAGTAAAATAGCTCACAAATCTGTCTAGATAGCACACCTGTATTACCTTACAGCTCTTTACAGTACTTTTCAGATTCTATTTTTAAAAACATACTTCCTAGTGTATGCTCTTTGCTCATTTCTTGATATGTACTCCTTACGATTGCTTAAGGAGATTTTTCCTAAGTATAGTTTAATGTAACTCCTCCATTCAACTCTTTTTACTTCCATGACTTGCCCAAACAACAAAATCCAGTGGTTCACTCTTTTACAGATTATTTACATTCAATAATTGCTTTTTTCAATCAAGAATTAAAAGTTTGTGATAACTTACATGTTTACTTCCTGAACACATCTGTTTGTAGCACACTGTATTAAGCACAGCTAATATAATGGTTATAGACCCAGAGAAACCTCAAAGCTATAGCAAATGAATAGTTGTGTATCTGATATTCATTCGAGAATCATCAAGGAGCTAGCTGCGGCTTTTATCACAAAGCTTCTCTCAATGATTTTTGAGCAGTCTTGGAATTCTGGAGAGGTCCCAGCTGACTGGAAGCTGTCTAAAATTTTCAAGAAGGTTAAGAATGAGGAACCCATAAACTACAGGACTGTCTGTCTCATTTCAGTGCCCAGTAAAACAATGGCAAAGATTATTCTGGGAAGTCTTGAAAAACACCCAGAGGACACAGTCATTGGTGATAACCACCACTTCATGAGGGGGAAGTCCTGCTTGTCCAACTGATTTTCTTCTACAACAGGTGTCTAGGGTAATGCAAAATACTGTATTCTATATCTATCTGTGCCCAGATTTCATACTGTCTCTTTTAGACTCTGCGACCACAAACCAGAATGGGTGGGTGTGGGGGGGCAGGATAGCATGGCATGGTCGCTTTTAAAGTCTGCACTCGCAGGCAGTTTGCTCTCTTTGGCTGTGTGGCTTTTGCCTCTCCGGCTGCTTGGTTTGTTTCTTGGGTTTTTTTCCTTGCACAGTGCCAACTTAGAAGCGGCATTTCACAATCAAAAATTGTTTCAAGAGAGAATTTTGCAGCACCTGTCCATGTCCGTGGCGCCAGGCTGGGAGAAATGAGCAGCCGCGCTCCGTGAGGTCACTGCAGCCGCTGGCAGCGCCTCGCTGAGGTGAAGGGTCACGGAAACCGGGATAACCCAGCCGGCTGCTTGCTCTCTGCTGCCGACAGCAAAGGCAATGTCCCCGCAAAATTTCCAGCCCCTGGCTGAACTCCAGCCCCTGACCGAATTCCAGCCCCTGACTGGGTTCCAGTCCCCAACCAAGTTCCAGCCCCTGACTGAGCAGCGAGCACCACAGTTGCCAGCCGCATTTGCAGACAGAGTTGCTGCTGCTGGAGACGTAATGTCCCAGATTGAAAAGCAAGATGTATTCTGTTTGCCATCTGTATGGCAGTTTTCTTGTGTTAGGTTTTTCCTTTTCTCTTCCACAATCAATCCTCCCTCTGGGGAGACATCTGCTGATAATGGGCTATTGAGTGTCACTGCATGACTGATAAGAACTATAGCATCCCATTGTGAGATGCTCCTCCCAGAGGGAGGAGCCAAGCATTCCTACCTGCATATATAGTCTTGAGATTCTGGCCCACCAGCACAGCTTTTTCTGCGCTGGATTTTCCCAGAGGAACAGCTGCCTCTTCCACTGCCTCTTCAGAGGAAGACTACACCCTTTTGTACAGGATCACTGCTCCGACAGAACCACACCTGACACTCCAGGAGGACTGCAGCCACAAATCCAATTGGACTGTACCAATACCCTGTCCAACAGGGTGTCAGGTTGTATTCTGACTCTGTCAGTGTTGTTGTGGTTCACTGCATTGTTTATTTTATCTTTTTATTTTCTTCCCTAATAAAGAACTGTTATTCCTGCTGCCATATTTTTTGCCTGAGCCCCCCTTAATTTCAAATTTATAACAATTTGGAGGGAGGGGATTTACATTTTTTTTTTCCATTTCAGAGGAGGCTCCTGCCTTCCTTAGCAGTCATCTGTCTTTCCAAACCTAGACACATAAATAGAAGGGGAAGAGGCTGATGCCAGTTTTCCTTTGTCTCCCTAGACAAGGTTGCCCATAGCAGCCATGAGGCAGGACTACCCCACCATTCTGAGTTTCTCTTTGCTCAGGAGGAGTTAATGAGATTTGGTACTTTCGTATCTACTGTTTGTATTTGCTGCTATTTTTTGCTCTTGCAGTGTCACTTGATAGTAAACTGTTAGTTTTTCACTTACATTGACTCAGTATTTGTTTCTGAGTGGAAAGGGATTGGTTAATACCATAAGGGAAGGCAACTCATTTAAGAGTGTCTCTTAAATTATCTTGAACCAAGAAGACAGGGTAACCCACATAGTTGATCTTGGAAAGCCAGTCGCTGCAGTCTTCTTTGGACTTCAGCAGAGCCTTTGATACTGTCTCACACAAGATCTTTCTGGACAAAATGTCCAGGATATAGCTGGATAACCATGTTATGTGATGGGTGAGAAACTGGCTCACAAGTCAGGCAGAAAGGGTTATAGCGAATGAAGTGACATCAGACTGGTGTCCAGTCACTAGTGGCTTTCTTCAGGGCTCAAAAGGAATGCTTGGCAAGTTTGAAGATGATATGAAATTGGGAGAAGCTGTTGACTCCCTTGAGTGCAAAGAAGCCCTGCAGAGAGACCTTGACAAATTGAGGGCTGGACAATCATCGACTATATGAAGTTGAACAAGGGACCGTGCCTAATTCTGCAGCTGGGACAGGGCAACCCTGCATGTACGTACAGACTGAAGAATGAGAGGCTGGAAAGCAGTACCACAGAAAGTGGGGTCAGTTGGCCTGGGGGTCAATGGCAGGTTGAACATAAGTCAGCAGTGCCCTGGCAGCCAGGAGGGCCATGCATGTCCTGGGGTGCACAAAGCAAACATTGCCAGCTGGAAAAGGAAGCTTGAGTTGAAAGGAGCATGCGAGGATCATTGAGTCCAATTTGCGGCCTTCAGCAGGAAATATCCAAGAATCACACTAAGTGTCTGAAAGCATTGTCCAAATGCTTCTGCAACTCTGTCAGACTTGGTTCTGTGACCAGTTCCCTGGGAACTTGCTCCAGTGCCCAACCATTCTCTAAGTGAAGAACGTTTTCCTAATGTCTGCCCTAATCTCCTGACACAACTTCAGGCCATTCCCCTGGGACCTATCACTGGCCGCCAAAGAGATCAGTGCCTGCCCCTATGCTTCCCCTGATGAGGAAGTTGTATACCATGATGAGTGTCCTCTTCTCTAAGCTGAACAAACCAAATGACCTTAGCTGATCCTCAAATGGCTTCCCTTCCAGACCTTCCACCATCTTCATAGTCCTCCTTTTGAAGCTGACTAATAGATTTATATCTTTCTTATATTGTGGTGCCCAAAACTGCACACAGTTCTCAGGATGAGGCCTCCCCAGAGCAGGGCAGATCAGAACAGGACAATCCCCTCCCTTCCCTAGCTGGTGATGCTGTGCCTGATGCACCCCAGCACACCCTTGGACCTCCTGGCTGCCAGGGCACTGATGATTCATATTGAGCTTGCCACTGACCAGGACTCCAGGTTCCTTTCTCTGTCTCTACTTTCCAGCCTCTTATTCCCCAGTCTGTCCAGACATTCAGGGCTGCCCTGTCCCAGGTGCAGAATCCAGCACTTTCCCTTGTGGAATTTTGTATGGTTGCACACCTGTCTAACATGCTGATATCTCTCTGCTGGGCCGCCCTGACTTCGAGGGAGTCAAGGGCTTCTCCCAGATTAGTACTCGTAGCAAATTTACTCCATATACCTTTGAGTTCTGCATTCAAGTTGTTAATTAAGATGTTGAAGAGCACAGGGCTTAAGATGGATGCCTGGAAAATCCCACTGGTGACAGGTTTCCAGCCTGATGTCACCTTGTTCACTATAACCCTTTGTGCCTGACCCACGACCAGTTTCTCACACATCCCAGGATGTGATGGGTGTATCCAGCTGTATGCTGGACTTTTTCTCTGTAAGGATACTGTGAGAGACAATATCAAAAGCTTTACTGAAATCCAAAAAGAGTACACCAACTGGCTTCTCTTGATCAGCTGGATGGGTTATCATGTTGTAAAAGAAAATTAAGTTTGTCAAACAGGAATATCGCCTCAGGAACATGAAAAAACCTGCATTTTGCTGTCTTTTTTTTTTTTTTTTTTTTCTGCTAGCCAATTACTCTAGCTGATTCAAAGAACTTTCAATCAGGGGGATGGAAAGATATCTTTGATCATCTCTAAAACCAAAATACACAGCTAGATTTTTTTCTGTGTTGCCTTTTCCCTCTACAGCCACAGCAGAACCACTGAGCATCTAGCTTTACTTAAAGCAATGAACATGCTCAATGACTTATCATGTATTTCATCATTATGTTTTTGTCTATTCTAAAAAATCTATATTAAAATGCAATTTGCAGGGTTACATCAAACAAAACGAAACCAACCCAAAAACCCAAGTGGAGGATTATATTTCATCCTTAGCCCTTTGTATCATTTCAATATTTATACAGCCTGTTTCTGTACTGTCTAATATTGGCAAGACAACAATTTTATTTAGAGAAAAAGCCTTTTTATATTTGTGGTTACACTGTACTTTTGGAGTGCCTTCCTTATTCAGTGCATGCTCTAAATAATGGTGATGAGAGGAGTTTTAGAGACAGGGGGAAGTTTTGTCCTATGCACTAGAAATTTATACAATCTTTTTGGGACCTTTCATCTTGGTGAATATCTTTTGTTAATTTTTCTTTATCTTTTCTTCCACTATGTGTCCTCAGAAAGAGAAGAAAAGAGGAGTCTACAGAGACCAAGCAGATCAGACACTACAGAGCAGTGACGAAATCCTCAGGCATTTTGAATGTCTGTATTTCCTTTCCACCTTGTCCCTTGCAAAGAATGCAGCACAGCTTGAAAGAGAAAACCAGGGTTTTATTATCACAGAATCATAAAAATCATAAAATTATAGAATGTTCTGGGTTTGAAGTGACCCACAAGGATCAGCTCCTGGATCTGGACAGGACAGCCTGGAGAATCATACCACAAACCTCAGAGCGTTATGCAAATGCTTCTGGAACTCTGTCAGGCTTGTGACCTCCTTCCTGGAGAATCTGTTTCAGTGTCCAGCCACCCTCTGGGTGAAGAACATTTTCCCAATATCCAACCTAAACTTCCCCTGATGCAGCTTCAATCCATTCCCTCAGGTTCTGACACTGTCATCACAGAGAAGAGATCAATGCCTGCATGTCTGTTTCCCCTTGTGAAGAAGCTGTAGAAACTGAAGAGTAAAATTAAATATTGAGATTCCATGGTAAAAAATTTTGTCACTGCACTGTATTTACATTCAGAAAAAAAAAAGTCAGAATACAAGAGGAATATAAATTTTTATTTAAGGGAAAACTACTGAAATCTTTCTCAACTAAGAAGGAGTGGCAGAAAATTGGAAAATTGCTGGCAGAGATTGTTACTCAATCTGGAAGATTTTTAAAATCTGCATGTATAAAGAGGAAAAAACACACAAAATCAGATTAACAAGTTTCAAAGTTTCTTTTGAGAGGAAACTTTTTAAAATACATGATGTTGTATAATGAAGTAATTAAAAAAGCTACCCATCTGTAAAGCCAAAAAACCTCAAATGTTCCTGGGACATCATAGTCTAATTATGCTACACATGTTCTGTGAAACTCGTAGAAATGCACCTTTCAACTATGGTTAAAATCTATGGTAAATGTACTGTACTGTGATTGAAGCAGCACTAAGAGGAGAAAGGAACATAGGTGCATAAACATGATGTTATTTTTAGCTTAAATATAGGTCTGGATGAAAGTATAATTTTTTTAATTCCCCTGCCTCAGGTTGGATCAATTACACTAGGCACAGTCCTGAAAGGTATCTGTGTGCTATTCCCTATGCCAGAGTTTCTGTTGAAATCATAACATTTCCTTAGGCATTTTATTTCCAGTTTTTTAACCTAAAATACCACGTGGTCATTGCTACCACAAGTTGGTTTTTTGGTTTGTTGTTTTGGGTTTTTTTTTGTTGTTGTTGTTTTGTTTTGTTGGTTTTTTTTAAATTTTTTTTGGTGGGGTTTTTTGTGTGTTTTTTTTTTTTTTCTCCTTTTCTTTCATCTAGTCCACCATATCTACAGAGAGATTACTCTCATTCTGATTTGGTATTTTTACTTATATGTTGATGCCTACTTAGATGACTCAATATCCTCAGAGCCCTAGGAAGTTAACAGTGGATTGGAAATATAACCAATAACTTTTCCTTATCTACTGTCCTGAGGACTGGGAACCCAGGCAATGACTCAATTTGCTTTGCAGATCAGTCCATTCAGGTACAACCTGTTATTGAGACTACGTCTAGTGCCTTAAAGGGCTGCTCAAAACAGCTTTCAGCAACATTTGCCCTAAGCTGCCCAGTCTCCTGCACAGCTCTTTCTTTTGTGCACAGGTTAAGAGGCCTCAGCATCTTTCTGTGCTGTTTTGGAAACCTTCCCTTCTGTTCTGTCCAAACATATTTATTTACTGGTGTTGATGTTACTAAGGAGCTTTTCTCTGTCTTCACCGGTGTCACACTGTATAGGAACAGAGAAGTTTCACAGTATCATAGACAGTCAATGATACAGGTGCAGTGAGTGTCATGATAGGCAAAAGAGGTAGAGATTGAGAAGGACAGTGTTCTAGGGTGACTTTGTGATGCTTGTATCCCCAGTCATGTGTTCTGTTTATGCTGGATATTATATTCTGTACCTTCAAGACTGGTTCTGAGAGTGTTATGAATGGGGTCCAATATGTCCAATTTCATAAATCACAAGATTGAAATTTAGTAGCAGTTTTTAATTGGGATATAAAATAATAATAATACAATCAAATATCATGAAGTGGTTACAAAGAGTAATTTGGCAACGGTTCAGATAAAGCATAAGTGAAACTTATTGGGGTACGGGGAGAGCTTCTCACCTTGCCACCTGTACAAAGGGCAAAAGAATCCAAGCACAACTTTTATACTGTATGCTAATATATTCATCAATAGTTCCCGTAAATCTCCTCCCATTTTTGATTCTTGAAATCTACGTCGCTCTACTGCACAGTGCACGTTCCCATTGTTGCTATGGTGTCTTCTTGTCTCTTCAGGGGTCTTCTTGGAGGAAGGCCGAAGGTCTTCCTCGCTGTCCTCTGAATGACCTGGCAGGTTGCGTGTTGCATCTTGGACTTTGGGTTTAGATTGGGGTTCTGATGTGTGTTAGCAGATTCTGTGTACCCCCATGTATCCCCCGGGTTTTCCCCCCTGCAGTAGCCGGTTCCTGGGTTGCCTTACCATGCGGGCCCGGCTCCCATCCCCCCTGCCCCATCCTGTGGGTCCTTCCCTGAAGTTACCTCTCCCCCACAGCCGGGACTACCCCGGATCCCCGGCGCCACCGCTGGCGCCTCCCCATTGTCTCCTGCCTTCCACACCACACCCCCGCAGCCCCGGGACCACCCAAGGCCCCGGTGCCGTCCCCTACTGCATCCCTATTGGCTTCCCCAGACCACGTGACACCCCCTGCTCCACCCCCAATAAAAGCCCCATGCAGCCAGGGCCGCACGGCCATATTGTCCAACTCAGGAATTGGGAGCACACCAATAAAATGCTCTCAGCTCCTGCCGCGGGGAATTTGGGCCTTCCTTCACCCCCTTTATCGAGGTCCCCTGTGCATGGCGGTAGAAATGGCTGACCCACCTTCCCGGAGCACGCGGTGCCCGGGAACAGCAGTGGAACCGGGATCGGAGGAGCCGCGGTGCCCCGCCGGGCATGGCGGCTGCTCTGGAGCTGGGAGAGACAGCAGAACGCCGCAGTTGCGCATGCACATTGAGCTTGATGCATTATGTTCCAATTGAGCCTTATTATTTCATAGATAAGACCACTGTTTTAGTTTCCCTATCTGGAATGGTCCCAATTTTATTCATATTCAAGGTCGATCCTGCTCTGGGAGTTGTCTTCTAACTTCAGTTGATGCCAATTTTGGTTTGGGAGTCAGTTCCTGACTTCCTCCATTCCCAAGACCGAATCCAACTCCTGCATCCTACTTTCCACGTGTATTCTTGAAGAAACCCATCTGTTTCATAGCACTAATCACATATACTTTTCCAATTATTTTCCCAAATTATTGATATAAGTACAACTTATTCAGCATGAATCACATCCATTTATCACAAGAGCGAAGGCAGGGAGAAGAAGAAGCATGGAATTTGTTACCAGCCTGCACTCACTCCTCCACATTCTACTGGACTGTGTTGTCTGGGCACGGACTGAGCAGAACAGGGCCCTCCTTTGCTTTTTAGTTAGTTCAGCTAGCTGAAGCAGAGAAGTTTTCCCTGGACTGGTTTTCTTTCCCTTTTCTTGGAACTGTTTGAACCTGCTCCAGACTGGGACCAGGGGAAACACCGAGAGCTCGCACTTTGTGGCCTATTGGGGCCTACTCTGGGCAGCAGCCTTTCCCAGCGCCAGAGGGACCGAAAACAGAGTGACCACCCACTGGAGAGATTTTCTGAATTTGTCATCTCTTCAGAGCAGCAAATGAGTTTTGTCATCTGGTATTGTTCATTTTTTTTATGCTGGGGAATGCTTTGCCTGTTTAAATAAAGAGGTTTTTTTCCACTTCTTCCCAAGGAAATTTTTCCGGAACCAACTGGGGGTAGGGGCCATGTGGTTTTGCTTTCTGTGGGTGCCCTCTTTTGGAGGTTTTCTCCCAAATTTGCCCTAAACCAGGACAGATAGATTTGCTGTGGCAGAAAGAGAGAGAGGCATCTAGAGTCCACAAACTAAGAGAGAAGCTCAATATTTTCAACTTTTCAATGGTTTACCCTTTTTTGAACCTTGAAGAAGTACTGTGTCAGTTACCTTGTGTAAGACATTTTTATTAAAACTATTTTTCTTTTTCTTTAATCTTTCTCACTACTTTTATTTTTCTTGTCTCATTTTGCTAACGTTCCATAGTTGTTTTCTTTTCCCTCCATTTAACCCAGGTATAACTTCTGTATTCTAGTGACCTTTAAATATTATTCCTGGTATTTCCCTGACCACTTCCCTGTTCTACTTACTTGGATGTTATCTCCCTAGTTCTCTTGATAGCTCCCCTTGGACAATCCTTCTTCCAACCTTTGCTATTGAACTTAGAGATAAATGCTGTATATTTTCAGTGCTACCCCTCTTTGCAGAAATTTAAGGCAGACAGCAGTTTATAAGCAGAAGTGAAGAATGTATTTTAAATTGAGTCTATAGTCAATTTATTGTCAAGCTTCAGCTCATTAGCAAAGCCTGTACAATTAGAGATGGAGAAAATCTTGGTTAATCTTGATTATTTTTTCCTATTACTAATCCCACACCCCACACCCACTTTATGTCTTATACCAAAGGAAAGCAGTAGAGACTAAGAAGAAATTGAGACAAAAAAGTTGGTGTTAACTTGTAATTTAATTAATTTTGAGCAGGATAAATGGGGCAATAAGCTCCCTGGAAAGAGTTTTTCAGGTTTGACTTGGACTTCTTCGCATCACAGGAATATTTATGGATTCTGATACCTTTACAGACATGCAAGCACAATCAAAAAACAGAGACACTAATACTTCTTTGAAGAGCTATATGCAAATATAACTTGTGCTCTACTCTCATTCTACAATTACTTCCTTTTTCCTTTTTTTTCCTTTCTCCTATTTTCTTCTGTAGTCCTTGAATCAGAAAGTGATTCTTAAAACCTAGAAGTACAGTGTGTTTAGTTGATCACAGTTTATATTTATGTCTGGACTTAACTACCCACATGTGCCAGAGCAATGACATAAAAATTAATGAATCAAATATTATATTAATAAATACATTTTAAAATTTGGTTTTCCTTGAAACATTTTGCCAGACATTACTGATTCTGATTGTTCTGAGTTTACACTTAAATGTCCCTATCTTAGAGCCAATATTATCCCATTTGATATAAACTCATGCAAATAAATTGGTAGGCTCCCAGTAAGGGAGTTTAAAACACCCTGCTACTATATAGAAAATCTCTGTTGTTTTAATTCTTCCTAATGACACACTCAGCCAGAATTTCAGTTCACTGAAAGAGACCTGAAAATAAATATTGGTCTTTGACAGATTTGGCTGTAGAAATCTGGCCTAGAAAGTCATCGATTTTTCTGTACATGGTAAAGTGATTTAATAAAACAACTTGATAAGACACAACTTAATGCAAAATAAGTTTGAATGGAACCAAAATATTTTTTGGACAAAGTGTGATGTGAAGAGAGGAAAAGATAAATAAAGGGAAAGCGGGAATAATAAGAAGAGAAGAACCAAGAGATTGTTGAGGACTGGTAAAATCCAGGTCTAATAATATCATGCAAATAATAAAACAAAGTATGCAATTAATTAAATAATAGTTTATATTTCTTTATTATAGAAAATAACTTTTTTTTGTTTACTGCTTTCAAAATAATGAGAACTGTATTAAATACATATATTTGTTCATATGGATTTGACATGAATCTCGAGAATTATGGAAGTTTAAGAGATTTCAGCAGTGTCAGCATTTTCTTGTTGACTTTGATATATGCGAGATCAGCAGCACACAAAGAAGATTTTGTGCTTTTATATAGAAGTGCTTGGATATTCTGGGAAGGGCCAATTCTCAGTGAAGAAAACCAGTCAGCTTAAACTGATGTCCAGGATTTCCATGATATTTGTGTCACTATCTGCAACATATAATCAGTTTCTAGTGCTAGGCAGACACAGCCACAGAACAGACCAACATTTACCAGAGGGATGCTTTACTTCTGAAATGGATTAACCATCAAATTATTTTTTCTTATAAATTCTGCACTCGCTGTAGTGTCACAGTTGTTCACTGTGGACATACCTTCCCAAGTTTTAATGACAGCGAATGTAAACACTGGAATAAATCTTCTGGAGGAGACAAATCCCTTCACACTGAAGGGAAAGCAACAGTACAGTGTTTCTGCAGTGTAATGCAGCATCGCATGACCTATATCCAGTACAGGAAGCAAACAGACTGCAGGATCCCTGAGCTACATCCTCCAAAAGCCAACAGCCATTTGCAGAATAGTACCTTGTTCAATGTTACATTGTGAATTCTTATATTATGCTGGGTTTTAGAGGTTAGATGTGTCAGCCTAAAGTTTGGCATCTCCATTTAGCTGTGGAAGGTCAGAAAGAGGCTCTACAAATCAAACCAAACTCACTCTCAATTTTTTTATTAGTAAATTTAAACTAATTCCAAAACCACAACAGAAATCTTGCCAATCACTGGAGCATCTAGGAATACTGGAGTTGTGCTAAAGTTACTCTGACTCCATATGGTATGAAATCAGACTTTGGTTGCCATGCCAGAAATGAAAAGCATAATACTGGCAGCAACTCCAGAAATTTGTGCAAAGCTAAAATGTCAATCATGTCTTTAGATGTCTGGAACATATATAATACAAAGTTAAAAATTTTTATAGTTGGTTTGGGATTTTTGGTGGTGCTTTTTATGGTTGTTTGCTTGAGTCTGTTTTTTTTTTTTTTTTTTCCAACATTACTAGTCTTCAGGAATAAATTTAAAGTCATCATCATATGAGGTTTAGGAAGCCATCAAAGTTGTCAAAGTTGTCATTTGTGATTTTTAGTTTGTAGAATGATTCTGCTTTTAGTAAAGTGGCATCAAACTGATCAATTTATGTTTGGACAATTCAGTATGTCAGTTCTCAGCCTCTTGAAAATCAGAGGCTTATATTGAATGGACAGTTAAGAAATTATATTTGTGATAACCTTTCCAAAAAGGCACTATAAATGTTGAATTTTTAATCTACTGATTTAAGAATTAGTTTAGTCACTTCAATAGTGTTCTTTTTATCTTTAGAAACACCTATTTATTGAAATTATTAAACCCATTATGATAAATTATCACAGCATTACAGAATCACAGAATGGGTGAGGTTGGAAGGGACCACACTGGAAATCTAGTCCAATCTCCCTGCTCAAGCAGGGTCATCCAGAGCACATGGCCCAGGATTGTGTCTGTATGGATCTTGGATATCTCCAATGAGGGAAAACCTATAACCTCTCTGGGCAATCTGTTTTAGTGCATGGTCACCCACACAATAAAGAAATTCTTCTTTATATTGGGGGGGGGGAACGGGGATGGGGGACTTCCTGTGAATATAAAATATATTGCACAATGAAAACATTGACAGTATTTATTAAAAAAAAAAAATCTTTATACCCATTTTCTTTGAAGGCTTCATGCACCTTTCAGAAGGGATGGTAAAAAACATCCTGATTTGAACAGAATTTGAACATTTGATTTCGTTTCATTGAGAGGTATATGAAGTTGAGATGGACTTTATTTAATAAGTCTATCATTCATGCAGTGCAGTGTAGGAAGCCGGAAAGAGAAGGAAGGGGAGCTCAAAGCAAGACTATGTTTTGATCATATCTTGAATTTTCTTTGAGAGTTTTGTGAACTAAGCAAACATTGTATTCATTAAGTGAAGAATGATCATTCTGAAAAAAGTCCAAATTAATGATCATTTGTTCCATTTCTTGAGCATAGTGAGTTACTTCTATTTCAATTTAATAAATTTCAATATGATAAAAATTTGTAGACATCTCTTCCTTTGTTAATTCCTTCTAGTTTCAGATATCTGGCAGGTTATACTGAAAGTTAAACAAAAATTCTTCTAAAATATAGCTGTCTCCAAAATTCTAAAATTTATCCATCATTTGTCCTTCACCCACCCTTGGCTTCCAAAGCTTAAATAAAATATACAGCTGATCAAAAGATTTTTTTTCCTTGTTGGCTTGTAATGTTATTTCCATATCTTTCTCTTACATTTTAGCCAAAGTCTGTTACCCGCAACAATTTCCATATTTAAAAAAAATCTTTTCAGTTTAGATAGAAAAAATTAATTCAAAAGACAAAAAACAAAAAGCAACTTAATTTTCCTATCTTTGCTTTATTAAAATCTGTAAGGATCAATACTATATTGCTAAGAGGAAAGCACAAGATACATTAGAAGCAATAGAAAATCTGCTTGGGATTTACAGTTGAGTGGATGGATAGGAAAGTATGCAACCCAACAGTTTTAGTTCAGAAAGTAAGAAAGATTTAGATAAACCCTGGATGTGAAATCTGGCTGACCACCTCTAAGAAAAACTGAAAAACCAACAAACCAAAAACAGACAAAAAACAGCACAAGAAAAACTTCAAATTTAATTAAATATATGCCATTTCCACTGGGAACAGGAACGACCTTATAGTGACATGTATATTGAGAAATGAGAGAGCTAAATGTGCATGAGCTCTGTATATAAGTAAAATTAGTAGATAATTCTTCAATTTGCCAGAGAATATGGATGAAAAATTATGAAAAGTTTTACGGTTATTTCCTAAAGTATTTCCTTTACCACTATTTTGATCACTTCAGAACTCCACAAAGCTGTTCTGTTTAACTACTAATATGAAAATGATTCCTGCCTTTCTACTAAAACATGTCTGTTTTTCTACAAAAATGCTGACTGACTGCCAAGTTGATCAGCTTGCATTGCTTCTACAGGTCTAAATGAATTTTGATTTAGAGTTTCATTTTATCATCACTCAGCTTGCTGTCTTTTCTCTTCTTGGCAGTGACATTGACTTGTACTTTTCTGTACAAGTTTTACAAGGTGATGCAAAGAAAGTTGTAGCGTAAGACATGGTGTAATGAGAGAGTTAAAAACATATCCTACAGCTCAGAAAATTTATCCCATCTACAAATAACAGTATAATGTTGTTATAAATCCGTTAATAAAGAATAACTTTATTTAATGAGTACAAATCTTTGCCTAAGAGCTGATCAACTTTAAATGAATACTTATTTTTTTTTCCTAAAATTAAAAGGGAATCCTATTTTCTTTTTTTTTCTATGCTCTTCTATTGCAAAAAGGAGTCCAAAATGGAGTTGTATGGTAATTGGAAATTCTTAGATGTTTTGAAGAGGTCCTTTCCATTCCAATTTCTAAATCCTGAGGTTTATAGAATGTACATGAGCAACCAAAGCTACACAGAAAATATGCAGAGCTATGGCTTCCCAAATAAATAATAATGTCCAGATATACTGATTTTATTTGTATGAAGTGGTAAGTAAGAGGTAGTCTAGGATGTAGTCTAGGTACTACAGCATAGTAATCTAGCTATGCTATATATTTGTCTTAACTCTACAAAAATATTAATTTCCTTGATGATCTGATTAAAAATCCCTGGATTTTTAATGCCATTAAGAACACATAAATCTATTACAGAGTTTTCAGTTCTGCTTGTAAATAACTATGGTCTTAGATATCATAATAAATCCTGTATTCTAACTCAGCAAGAACGTAAGTGGACATAACATTGACAACAAAATACAAACAAACAAACAAACAAACAAACCCCCGAATAAACTGGTATTAAAAGACTTCAGAACTCTGATGAACTCTGTAATGTCTTGGGAAAACTGGCCAGTGTGTTCTGTGCCCTTTCATTTTCCATATTGCATAATGATGTGCTAGTGTGAGCTGGGATAGAGTTAATTTTCTTCACAATAGCTAGCATGAGGCTTAGTTTTGGATTTGTGATTGATAATTCAGGGATGCACTGTTTCTTATTCATATAATAGTGATGAGGCTGGGGTGGTACAAGGATTTTGGGAGCAGACACAGCTCTGACAGGTGACCCCAAATGACCCAAGGGATACTGCATGTGACCATATGATGGTCATGAATATGGTAATGAATGAAAAACTGTGTGAAGAAGAATGTTTGGAAAAGGATGTTTGGAGTGAAGACCTTGCTTTCTGAAGTCACCATTATGCCTGATGGAGCCCTGCTTTCCTGAACACCTGCCTGCCCATGGGACAATTAATTCCTTCCTTTGCTTGCACATGTGGCTTTTGCTTTACATATTAAACTGTCTTTATCTTATTCTACTTCTTTTATCAGCGGATCACATCAGGTTACTTGAACCTGATTTTCTCCTATGATGAGAGGGACTGGACTTCTTTACTCCAGTCTCTGCCCTAAGACTGAAGGTTCCAAGAAATACAAGAGGAGCAATTCCCAGTGAAAAATGGAAAAAAAAGTTGAATACTTCAGTCTTCCCCATGTCAACTGTAATCAGATTCTCTGTTTTATGGAGGTACTATTTCTTTTGTCTTCCTTTTCTGACTAATGTACCTGTATGAAGCATTTTTTACTTTTCACATCCCCTGCCAAATTTAGTTATGGCGAGATTTGTCCCTTAGCTGTCCCAGTCTCATGGCCACACTCCCAAAACATACATCTTCCAAGAATGTGTGTCCCTGCTTCTAGTGACTATCCTTTTTCACCTTGTGTTTCAGCTTAACCAAAAGATCTTTATTTATCTATGCTGGTCTCCAATTGTTCTTGCCTGATTTCTTGCAAAGGTCTTGTGCTCTAAGAAAAATGTCTTTAAATATCTAACAGATCCCTTCTGCACCTTTATTCCTGAAGGTAGTTTGGCAGAACATCTGTCCTGTCCACCAGTTCCTTAAGTAACTGAAAGACTACTTTCCCAAGGCTTAAGGTCTTGACTTTACTTTTTCCTTGGCCTATATCCCTTGAGATAGTGAAATTCACCGAGGCATAATCACTGCAGTCCAGGCTTGTACCAATATTGGCCTCTCCAATAAATACAGGACAGCAAACTTTGAGAATGTCTACAAGCGTAAAAATCTTCCTTGCAGGAGACTTTTTTTGTATCAAATTACAATGGTGAAACAAGAAAATGAAGCTGAACCTGACCAATACCCAAAACTTTTCAGTTAATTTTTTAAGTCTTTGGAATGTCAACACCTTAATGCTAAATATTACAAAGAAAAAGTACCTGCTTACTAATTATGAGTGTATGATATTTTCATTATCTTGATGTAATGGTGGAATAACTGTACACAACATTTTATTGTGTAGAAGTGTAATGTAAAACAGAAGAAACATTAATGCATAATGCACTACAGGTGCCATCAGGATCTATGTGTCTAAGGCTTCTGTAAGCCAAAGAACTTATATATATCAGTCAGTGTAAGCACATTTGGAACTGTGCAGAAGTAATTTCCAAAATATCTTGATTTGATTAACCAAACATCAGTGTTCACAAACATTGAATGCCATTTCAGGGGAAGTAAGAGGGAGCAGTGTCAACATCAGGGGTCTTTTACAAATAAGCGTTGTGACTTTCACAACAGAAAGGGTAGGCAACCTTTGTTTTCAAATTATACTAACAAAGGGAGAAGTCCAGGTGAATAACAGATGAGGCTATTTTAGATCTGACAACTGTAGGACTTCAAGTTACTGTATTTTTCAATTTTGCTTGAAATCAACTTCTGAAAAGGAATTTATTCCCTTTGCAGCTCAGCATCACTCCTGAGCATCCAATATGACTTTCAGAAGTAAGTATGAGATGATATATTATTTGCTACCTTGTGCAGTGCATGCATTTCATGATGGAATTACAAATAACATTTTAGGAGGCCATTCTTGTTATAACCTGGAAGTAAAGCAGTCTCAAATAGAGATTACATTTCTAGTTTTGAGATAATCTCAAAAGTTTCAAAGCAGTATTTGCTACATTAGATGCTGGAGAAAGACTACAATAAGTTACAGAATACGCTGAGTTGAAAGGGACCCACATAGATCATCAAGTCCAACTCCTGGCCCTGCATAGCACCATTCTGAAGAGTCACACGATGTGCCTGAGAACATAATCCAAATGCTTTTTGAATCCTATCAGGCTTTGTGCTGGGGCCACTTCTCTGGAGAGCCTGTTCCAATGCCCAAACACAAGCAGAATCTTTTCCTAATATCCAACTGAAACCTCTCCTGACACAATTTCAGGCTGTTTCCTTGAGTTCCTTCCTGTCACTGGTCACTGCAGAGGAAGAGATCAATGCCTGCCCCTCCTCTTCCCCTCACAAGGAGGTTCCAAACTATGATGAGGGGAGACCTCATCACAGTTCAGGCTTCTCCAGGCTGAACAAACCAAATACCCTCATCCCCCCTTCATATGGCTTCCCTAAAAGGCCCTTCACAATCTTCATGACCTTTTTTGGACATTCTCTAATAGTTTTATGTCTTATATTGTGGGAGCCAAAACTGCCCTCAGCACTCGAGGTGAGGCTGCCCCAGTGCAGAGCAGATCAGGACAATCCCCTCCCTTACCCAGCTGGAGAGGCTGTGCCTGATGTCCCCCAGGATACCCTTGGCCCTCCTGGCTGCCAGGGCACTGCTGGCTCATGTTCAACTCACCAGGGCCTCCAGGTCCCTTTCCATGACACTGTTTTTCAACTTCCCATTCCCCAGTTTGTGCATATATCCAGGTTGCCCTACCCCAAGTTCTTAGATATGCTTTCCAGTAAAATTGGTTGGACTGATGGGTAATTGTATGAATTACTGTTGTGTACTGCAATTCTTCCTTAATTTGAGGAAGCCACATAGCACTCTCTATATCCAGACTTTTTCTTGCAATACCAGCACTTTTTACATTATAGTGAAGATTTTTATGTGACTTATAAATTTCCTCCAGGGGGTGTGGTTATCATAAGATAATCACACCCTTGGGGAATTAAAACCACTTATCTCTGGATCATGATTTCTAATACCCTAGGGGTGTGATTATCTCAGGAAACTCAGGCTCTCTGTCATGCCTAATTGCTTAATTATTACAGTGGCAAGTTCACACTACTATGTAGGAGTGAAGGTTGTGTCAGCAGTTCTCTTAGAAATTTCTGTTTTGAGAAATCTGCCATGAAAAACCTGCTTCGGGCTGAAGCCTGGAAAAAAATATTCTGCCTGGGAGAAAATACTTCTACCAGATTTCTAAAAAATATCTTGATTATATTTTAGCACTATCAGTGGGAAATAAAAGTTAACTTTATATGGTTATGTTACAATTGACAACCCGCCAAGGTTCTGACCAGGAATGAAATAGAATCAGAGAAAACTGCATTTATTTAAAGATATTTATAATTACGTAATTGTTCAAATTCACAAAGACTTTGTATATAGTATACAAAGTATACAGGGTTCAAATGTCTCTCTGAAATTTTATTATGGCTTCAATAAGATTCAAGAAGGAATATAACTTATTGAATTATAGCACTAATGAATCCAACTCAGCTGGATTGCACTCAGTGAGCACATAAGTAGAAACTGAATTTCTTATCCAGGTTCCAAGAATCACTGATAACATGGATTTACAGCCAGAAATTCTTATTTGTACAAGTTTTAAAATTTAGACAGATTTACAACTTGTAGTTAAAAACCTGCCAATTTATATTTTTAAACCTATGAATTGCTGTTCTTTTTAATTTTTAATCTAAGTGAAAATTAAAGCTTAGTACACAATATACTGTTGTTCTTGCCCTGTATCTTATCTAAAATAATGATAGCAATGGAGCAATATATTTCATGCTTTCAGCAGTTTAAAATATTCTGTCTATTTTGCATGAAAAGTTGATTTTCAAATGTTCAGTGTTCAAATGGAGTCATATGAGTTTATGACTGCAAGTCTTTTTTTTTCCAAGTAAAATTGAACAAACACATAATATATATAATTGTGGGTTTTTTTGTTGTTTTTTTTTTTTACTTGAAACAAATGCAAAAAGACATGAAAACACCTATATTTTGAAGAATTTTATAAAGACCATGTGTGGAAAAGGACAATTTAGAGAGAATTTGAAAACAGATCAATTATATAATTACTTATTTTTTCTTATAAAATAAAATATAAAATTGAACACTGGCTTATACATTTGATGTTACATTATATACGATTCAAAAATGATGCAGGAAAATCATTACATTTCTGTCCCTATATTTCCTGACAGAACAGGACTTGAACAGATTAGAATGGCAAGATAAAACCTGTAACTTGAGGAATTTTTAAATACTATTTGTATGTGCATTATTTTCTGCTTTATTTAGAATTTAAAGAAGACAGCATGTCATTTATTTTTCTCTAAACTGGATATGGCTGGAGTGACCATACCATCCACATATATGAATCATGTGAGCAACATAGAATTTTATAGCACATACCCCTGTGTTAAAGAATGTTACTCACAGAACAGGACACATTTAAGGAAAAAAAACCCAAAACCTGTGATTAGCCTGTGTGTGACTGTAGTAGCTCATCTAGCCAACCAAATAGCCAGAAGAGAAGGTTATTTCTCAGTAAGAAACTTGGAAGAGGAAGAGAAAGAGGAAGAGGATTATATTGGTGGACTGCAGATTGCCCAGGTCTTCTGTAGGTCATAGTTCACAGAAAATAGCTAGCAACAGGTACATAGCAACCTTTCTTTGAAGCCTAAAAATACTTTAAGAAACACAAAGTTGGTAGAGATCCAGAAAACATTATTACTTAAGAAAAAATTGAATTATCTTTTTTTTTAGCTTAAATAACGTATCAATTCCATGAATATAGTTTAGACAAATTTAAATGTCCTTGTGCCATTAAAAAGATGACTGCTTAGCTCTGTGGAAAAAATTCTTCATGTCATAAGATTTTGCAATAAGGCTTCATTCTCTGCTACATTTTCTTCTTCAGTATTGCATTCATTTTCAAATGACAAGTTTTAATTTAACCACGTGAAATACTGGCATACTTTGCTTCAAATAAATAATGCATTTTGTATGGATTCTACCACATGTTAAGACTAATCCTGCTTTCCTGCAGATTAGCAGTCCTGAAATGGCGATTGAATGCTGTGGATGACTGGCAGTGCAATACTCATTTGATACTGTTAGAAAAGGCAGTTTAATCTGGTAATATTTTTTTGCTGTTGTTCTTTATCCATCTTTTCTGCTCTATTATTATCCATTTGGCATGCTTTTTTTTACAGTGTCTTCCACCTCACAGTATGGCAATAACTATACTGATGTATTGACCACCAACAGATGAATAGTGGGTAAAACCAGCTGGTGTTTTTAAGCATGGAGTCCAAGATGGTTTATAGGGAAAAAGACTCTTTTTTGAACATTACTAGTTGCTACGTAATCTAATAGAAGCTGTAAACCCAGGATATAATTTTCCTATCATGAAAGCTGTTTGTTATGTACCACTAGAAATATGAGAGGGCAATTGTGTCATATTATGCAGAGGATAAAATATATATCGGGTATAAATTAAAGTATGGTTCATATACAGATTAGTGAATTACATAATTAGAGATGGAAAAGGGGGCCTGGCATTTCCTGCCAGGTACATTAGTTAATGGAGAGAGATATACCATATGATGACATTGTAGAATAAATGATGAAGATTTCTTGCCTATTGGCTCACAATTATAGCCAATGCATGTTTGGATTATGTTCTTTCAAGAAGGAATTTAAAATGGCTTACCATGAGTGCTTGCACTCTGGATATAGTAAAGGATAACTCGACAACTTATGACAACAATCCTGAAATGTCTGTGTGGGTATTCTGTGTGTGCATAACAAGGTAGTGAAAAGTGTTAGAGGGCAATGGAATGGCAGAGATGTGAAACAAGAGGAATACAAAGAGTGAGAGAGCCAGAGAATAGAAGAAATATTCAGAAAGAAAGAGAAAAATAAGAAATTGTTTCTTTTGAGTAGAGATAGTAGAGAAAAAAGACAAAACCTCAGTTAAATTCATGAGAAATAGGAGTGACAAAACATGAATGAATGAAATTAAGAGAAATAAGGACAATTGGAGATGGCTTGCCAACTGCATTTCTGATATAAATGGTGACATTCCAGTTTATACCCTTGCATTGTTGTGGTTTTACTGGCTGGTTTGTTTTGCTGGAGCATTTTATAAGTACTTATTCAAAGATAAAAACACTCTGCTACTTTTGTGGATTTTCCATTAATACTACTTTGAACTACTGCTACCAATCAAAATCAAATAATTGTTATACATATTTTATTTTGTAGCTCTTACAGCTACACCAAACAGTATTAAAAATGCTTAACAGTAATTAAAAGAAGACTGAAATTTGCTTCTCAGTGCAATTATTTTTTTGCATAAATAATGACCTTCAGAGACTAAATTTATGACAGCAATATTGACAGTATAGTGTCCACTGATGGCTGTAGAACATTAAAGCTAAACATGAGCTTTAAATACATTATTTTGTTTTATCTTTCAGTTTCAGTCATCAGAAAATATTGAGCTGTGCTGTTTCCTTTAATAACAAAGAAGACAATATATGCTTCTCATACTACTTTTATGTGAGCAAAAAGATATAGCTTTAAACTTGTCAGTTTAAAAATAGAATATCCTACCAAATTTTGACTTTTTCTCAATTCAAATTGTTTTTTTTTAGTTACAAAAAATTACAAATGTTATAAAAAATCAACTGCCCAGAAAAGTAAAGAATATATGTCAGTAACGCAGATTTGCTTATCACTCATCCGTAGCACATGCTGTACAAAAAACCCAACAATTATGGATAGCATTCAGAATGATTATGATCATAATTTTGGAAGAACATCTTCCTTTTCTTTAAGTATTGGAAACTTAATTGCCAATTTGAGCAAAATTATATATACATATCATATTGCATACTATATAATACATAATATATACAATTATATATTATATACAATGTTGACTATATGTGCATGTAGAGATTAATTAAATTGTTGACACTCATATAATCTTCTGCTGCTGAAGGAGTTTGTTAAGACAAAGCATATTTTAAAGAATATTTTCTACATTATCAGTGTAGTTTAATGATAGATAAAATCTATAATAATAGAGCAATAGATAAATCATACTTTATTAAATGCTGAAAAACCATTACAAACTTTGTTGCTTCTCTCTAGTATAACAAGCCTGACCTTTTGTCAGACATCAGCTATGCATTATCTTATTCTTAATGAATTTGGAAAATTACATTACAGAAACAATGACTGTAATGAATGCTCTGTCACTATGATGTGAGCATGTGTGACCAGGAGTTGCAATAACAGTGTAAAGGTCAGGTAGGAACTTTCATTTCAGTACAACTCCTGAGAAATCTTACATGGGTATCAAGTATGCAATTCCTTGTTCTTTCTTTAGTTAAGATAATATTTAACAGAGAAAATATTAAAGACTGACTCAATATTTTTCTGTGTTGCAGTCTTCCTGCAAAATACATGGTATAGGGTTGATGGTGGGGTAGGAGGGCAAGACTGGGAATGAATGAGCTGAAACATTAGTGGATGCAGCCTCTGAATTCTGTTCCATCCTTAAGACTCTGTTAGAAAATATATGATAAATGTGTTGGCATTTTTAAAATATTGCTGAATTCAAGGACTTTTCATCTGGATTACACCATCTCCTTCACTTTTTTCAGTTATGAGAAATGGACCAAAATCTCTGTGTTAACCCAGTCCTCATTTTATTACCTTTTAGTAAGTAGAATGAAGCAAATCTTGCCTGGAATATTTACTTTTCCACTTTTTGTGGAAGCCAGAGAATGGCTTTTCTTTCACAAGTTTTGGTGTCCTGTGGATGTTCACATCACCAATGGCAAGTATGACAAAGACAATGGTACTCGTAGAGAGCCTCGGGATGAATTTCTGTGATGCCAAGTAGCTCTATGTTTTTTTCATGTATTTTAAGGGAAGTGTTCTTTGTTGGTTTGGTGGGATTTTTTCCCTGAATGGCAGCTGCAGTAGGAACTCAAAAAATTTGTAGATGATGTATCGCGTGTGACAACCTTTATATAATAATTTATCCTTCATGGCAGGAAAGAATTCCACAAGTGCCACCACTTATTACAATTTTCACAGTTCATAGAGCTTATAGTTGGAGAGAGCTTCTGGGTCATTTGGTGCAAGACTCAACCTATGCATTAAGTTTCCTCATGTAACATTCACCATCTCTTTGGGCACATCTGATGGAGCTTTAGTGACTTCCTTGTTGGTGACTGCATTAACCCATTGATACCTAAGCTGAATTTCTTCTGTAAACCTAAGTTTAAGTCCCCAGCTTCCTGAGCACACACACACCCTTCATCCCCACCCTTATTTGTTTGAGGTATTTTAAATGAGCATTTACGGTAAAATTAATGACCACCAATCTAAGACTCCTAAGACAGAAATATTAAGCTTAGCTGAACACCATTAGATAACTTCATAGTAAATGGGTTTTTAAAACCATTTGATTCTGTAGCTTCCTGAAAATAGGTATTTTGTCTATTACCTTCATTGGCAGTATCTGTAAAGAAAATTAGCAGTTAGCAACAAACTTAAGTTTCATGAAGTTCTTCTGCAACATAAGATAGAAGAGACTAGAAAGTTTTGTTTAATAAACTGGAATTCAGTGTGAGTGCACCATGTTAACCTCTCTCAACTTTTGCATGTTTTCTAGCTCATTGACATGCTTTTGTAGAAGAAAGTCAGATATGAGTATATTCCTGAGTTAATGCTGCATAAAAAATAATATTGCATTCCTTGCTTTACTAAGTCTTACTAAGATTGTTGTGCTTTCATGGCATGTTTTGAATCTCCTGATGTCAGCTCAATGTAGTAGTAGTTGTTTTGTCAAGCTATTGATGGATTCAACAACTGGCATATGGGGTGTTTTGAATTGCTGTGTTTCTTCTTTTTTTATTTATTTTTTAATTTATGACAGAATTTTCTGCTGTATTAATTGACAGATATTCAAACATTTTGTAGTGCAAATCATACCTATATCTTGAGATAAGGCAAGAGATTTCTGAAGAGTGACCCTGAAAATTTCATCACTTAATGGAATGTATTTTCTACAGAGAAAATAGAAGAAATTTTCACTATTATTGGTGACTCATAAGAATACAATTTGTCAATGTAATATCCTATGTTGAAATGGAAAGTGCCACTCACCAGGGAACTGATGAAGACTTCTTCAGTATAGTCTACCACCAGCCAGGCAGGCACTTTTTTCCTAATCTCTTACATGAAGGATTTCAATTGCACATCAGTGGGCTGGACTCCAACTAGGAGACCAAATTTTGAGGAAGATATTTTCGTATATTTACCTGTTTAATAGAGATAAAAATTGCTAGAGTGCTAGATTTATGCTCCCGTGACCTTCTGAAGCATAGTTGAGTCCTTTCCAAAGCATATGTCTATTTTTTGTTTCAAAACATATCTAAAATTGTCTAAACTGAAGGATCCGTTTCCTAATTTTGTTTTGAGAAATGACTGATCTGGTTTTGAAGACACTGAGAAAAAATCAGCCTAAGGCAGACACTCAGCACGGACAGTTTTAACCCAAAAACTTGAAGTCTGACCAAGATATGTAAATCATGATGTTTAATGGAAAACATTATACAGCCTTAATTATAACAGATTATACTTCCTATAACATGAATTAATACATGATCATTTCTGGCTGTATTTTGACATCTATGTTATTGGTATAAACATTTACCCTTATCCAGAATATCCTTGAAGACCCATCAACAAATGAATAGCAGAATACTCCTGTAAGTGAAATATTTTAATCATGATTTCAAAGTAAATGAAAACTCTTTAGAAATTCTGCTTCAAGAAATTATATGAGAAAATGATATTTTAATATAAGAAAAATCAAATGACTCTTGATTGATTCTTAATGTTTCTGTCAGAAGAGCTGATTTAATTAGTGTATTTTATTAAACACAGTGAGGCAGGGTTAGTATATTGAGACAGCATTAGGAAAATGTGCACAGGGTAAGCACAAATTTTAAGAATTGAGGTTAGATTATTTCTCTCAAGATAATGTATTAATGATCAAACTTGACATTCACAGCTATGGGAAAGAGATAACAGGCATTTTACTGTGGAAGATATGAGCAAAAGGATCTTCTGTCTCCCATACCTGACAGTTTGTGCTCACAGGCATTTAAAATCTTTTCCCCTGTTGCTGTACTTGGTGGTGAAAAAGGAATTCCAAACACAGAGTCTGTGGTCTTTACTCTCCTACTCTCCCCATGGCTTCCCAACTCCCTTCCCAGAACTGCAAAGGAAAGCTTCATTCAGTCTTATTCATTGTACATTTGTTAGAAAATCAGCCAAAGTACTAATCCACTTTCAGGTGTAAATCCCATGGGATTTCTTTGGTTAGGCTGGTCATATATTGAATTTGAAAGCAGGACATTTGGCTGGAGAAAATCAGGAATATAAATACAGATTATTCTCCCTTTCTGAAATATCAGAGTACCAAATGATAAAAGCATTTTTTCATAGAGTTAAAATTGTAGTTGCCACACAGCTTCCTCAGAAAAAAATTGTATGACAGATAAAATATATATATATTTCAGTTTAAAAAATGTTATCACATCTATACACCTTTTTTTATAACAAAACAAAAAAGTCCTAAATTTTGAGGCAACCCTTTCCCTCTTGGTGAGTTGTATTTTGCCCATTGTGAAAATAATTTAATTGTCATCAATTAAAAGGGTTAATTTGGGTATATTTTTATACATTTTTTGTTTAAGATGCAACCATGAAACTTTGATTGCAAAAAATGTATGTCTCTGAATCTGTTTATGTGTGTAAATGTGTGTCTGTAAATAAATAAAAAACATATTTTGGGATTTATTTTTACTGCACACATGGGAACCTCAAGTAAGAAGTGAAGTTCTACATGACAAGATTAATAACAGTATAAAGGCTTGTTTGCTGATGGAAATGTAGTCAAGGGAATATTTTCTGTAGAGAGGGGAATGAAGAGGTAAAAGATTATGAAAAGGTAAGTACCATATATATAAATGTAGATGAAATCTATTACTTAAGCAGTACTCCGAAAAGGTTCAATGAAGTAGAGATAAGGTGGAAGGCCAAAGTGCAAATTTACTGTAATTCAGAGCCGTTTTCAGACCTCTGCTTATTTGGGCAAATGCCATCTCCCCTGGATAGCTGAGTATCCTCAGAGAGAAATTCTTTAAACTTTGCTATGAAGTGAAACATATTTGTGGACCCTTAGCAAGAGAAAGAGACCTAGAAGGTTTTTGGTTTAATTGTTGGGGTGATGATCTAGGAGTGGAAATCACCATAGTCAGAGATTCTGATCATATTTATAGTGATGTTTTACACAGAAGAGTGCAATTCTGAGAGCACATACTAGAAGCATCTACACCAGAATAGCTTGTGTTAGAAAATGTTAGAACAGTTTCTAACATTATCAGTTAGAAAATGTCAAACACCAGTTGTATTTCACATCTATTTGCATTCAAATAACTATTTTGCAGCTGAAGCTGCAATCAAATTCATATCACTTGTCAATAGGAAGTAATAGCATTGTTTTTTAAAAGATAACAAAGAAACATAAATAAAAATATGATATGATTTCATGTTCCAGAAGGAAAAGAAACAAAGAAAAAAAAAACAAAAGCCCCAAACCCCAAAATCCAAACCCAAACCCCATCACATTCTCCTTTTGAAGAAGACTAAATGCCACTGCTGTCTGGTCACAAATTTAGTTAGGCCTGTGGAGAGAATCAGTCTTCATGTGAGACCTTCAAACTAGTCCCTGATCTGAAAAAGAAAGATGTCAGATGATCCTTTCCATGAGAGATTGGAAATGAAATGAGGGTTTAACAATGTTAAGCAATGGGGAACTTTCCAAGTGAAGCCAGCACCTGTGAAGAGTGCAGTTACTAAATGTAACTAAATGTACCTAAATGTTACTAAATGTAACAATTGCCATTTGGCCCTAAGCAGCTGCTTTTCAATGTTCAGTCTTGGAACACAGGCAGAGCTGAGATATTGTATGCACAATTCCCCTACAGATATACAGATAAAGAGCCCAGGAAAGCAGTTCAATGATACCCATCCTTACTGAGACAATGACTGTATCTCAGTGCAGAAATTCTCCACCACGGTGGAGGTTGTTTCTTTGTGGTTTTCACTGTATGGTCTGAAGTGCAGGGCTGGCAGAAGTTCTGCAGATCCATCAAGACAGGAATATAGATGTATCCTGGGGAAGGGAAGAAAAAACTGCAGGAAAGAAAAAACTTTCCTGCCAACAGCCTTCACATCTGAGCATCTTCCTTAAAAAGAGGGTATCTGGGCTTTGGGCAGCACAATGTGCTTAGCTGCAATCAGGTTTGCTTTGCCTCAGAAGAGTCCCCGTGCCAGTTCATGTGTCATAGAACCTGTGTGCTGGGAACCTGAACAGCTTAACTTGTAGGGCTCCTTCCATTCAAGGCTGCCTCTTCCTTTGTGTTCGTCTTCTCTCAAAGGAAGTATTATCAGAAACACTTTTCTGATAAGACCCTTTCCGCATCAGTAACAGAGCTCCTAAGATGCAATTAGATGCCCTGGTGGAGTTGATTTCAGTGACATTAGGTTCATGCTAATGTCAGTTAAGCCTGGACATCCACTCAGTGTTTTACTGCCACTGGCATAATGTGGAAAAGATGGCAAACCAGTGAAGGAGGGTAATAAGCAATCCTACTGTAGCAAACTTCTGCAAGTCCTTGTATCATGTCTGTATAGTTTTACAGTGAGAAGATATGTTGTGCTGCCTCCAAGAACGAACTTCTTCCCTGCTATTTCAAAATGAGTGCCTGTGGTTTTTTTGTTCATCATCAGCTTTTCAGCTTTCTCCAGCTGAGGAATGTGACACTGCAGACTGAATATGGCTGTATTGTCAAGATATAGGTCTTGTGGACTGGAATGATGAGAAACAAATGAAACCTTTGTATCCCAGCAAAAGTTGCAATAAAGATTTACATTTCCCAGAGACAATTTCTACTGACACAGCTCTTGAAATTTTTTTTGCAAGAAATCAACAGCCAGACACTCTCACCTTGGATATTCCTTGTTGACAAGTCAAGATATTGCAATCTCAGACATTCCTTTCAGAGTCAAGATAGTTGTCCCCAAAGTCAGCTTCCCACGATGCCGTGTGTGTGTTGTTGTGAATCTGACTGGTGTTACCTGTGTGAAGATCTTACCAGTTGCTTTTGATTAAAGCAAATGATCAAAGCTCTGGTCTTTTCAAGTCTTCGGTTTTCTAAGGATTTCGTTGGAGAGAATTTAAATAATTCCAGTCTCCAACATATTTAGTTTGGGTCCTCACTTTGTGGTCCCTCCTGTCATACTGCTTCCAGTATGATTACACAATATTCTTGGCTTTGCCCTTCAATCCACTGCTTCTTTTGGCTAGTAAAGGGTCTGTTTTCTGACCTCAACCCAACCTTAACAGCTGGGTATGACTTACCATATCTTGATCACTGCCAATACCTTGAGCAATGAGATTGGAGAGAAATTGGGAACATGTGAATTCATTTGTTTCAGGTTTTATGAAGACATGGAAATATAAAAAAATATATTTCCAAGCAATGATGTCAATTCCCAAGCTAGAGGTTATCCCCATACCTTTAATTTATAAAGTTGTTCAAGAAATACACCTATTTTAATGTAAATAATTATATTCATACTAAACCATCAGCAGATACTAAGAGCAGACAACTGCAAAGAGAGAGACATATTTAATATAATCTATATAAAGAGCAGAAATAAAGGCAGTAAATAAATTATATTTTCAGAGCAGTTCAGTAGCATCTGGACATCTTTTCTAGCATTTAATTGCCCTCCTGTTGTGTTGACTATATGCAAGAAAGAAATGGGATGCTAAGTTCCAACATCATTGTACTTCTGAATCTATTGAGGCTGCTGACTGCTGACACAGTTAACTTACCAAGATGATAGCTGTCAACATTAAGACCTTTTAGGAGTTGCTTTGTGGAGTTTAATTTCAACATCAATATTTACTGTTAGTTGTAAATAACTTCAAAAGCTTCAGGAGCTCTTAATATGAGAGAAATTGGCATTTATAGTCTGCAGAAGCATATGGAACATTGTGATTTGAAGTATCTGTCTCCTGTATAGGTCTAAAAAATTCTGGCTGGTTTTGTTCCATTTGACTGGAGTTTTTAGTTTAAAAATGGAGGGGAGGAGTGTGAGCTACTTTTTTGGAAATATATGAGTGTATTGAATGGAGTGATAATGTATAGTTTTATTTGCTTACAAAAAGAAATTTGAAAATGCTAACATGCTAAAGTCTCAATCTGATTTTGCTGGTTTTAATTTTACTGAGGTCACTTATGTTCCTGCTTTTTTTTTTAATTGTTTGACATTATCCTTGAATTTAGATATTCATTGAAATAATTTTGAGTTCTAGTATTTTCTGTCATTTTTGTAGAACTTTTCCATGGGTCATTATGAATTTACAAAAGCTTAATTGACACTTAGCTCATTTATGATATGAAGAAAGAAGATTCAAGCATTTTCACTCATCTGTACTATAAAGTTTTGTTTCTTTATGTTCATAGCTAATAAGGGCATTTTAGATTAAAATAATTATTTAATTTTATGAATTTTAAAGAAGTTTTTTAATTATAAAAAGGAGCTAAAATATATTTCTTTAGTGTCTGAATTTAGCTCTACAGTGTTGTAACTACTTCATTGGTAGATATTAATTTAGTAATTTACTGATGAAAATAAAATATCTAACTACAGACCTTACATGTTGAAATTACCTTATTCTGTGTGTCCTGTTCACCCCCTCTATAATTTCAGAATATGTGCCTGTGACAGTAAGTCACAAATGATGAATGTCCTTTGCTGTTTCAGATAGCTTAAGCGTAAGGTGTGTTTGGTAGAAGGGCAGCTCCTCGGTTTACCCGTGTGCCATCCACACGGTCAGAACGCAGTTTATGCAGGTGTGCACCAAAAACACCGTCTCTGGGCTGTGCCGGCGCCACCGAACTGCAGCGTTAATTGCGGCAGGATTTGTTTGGAGCTGCATCCCTGCCACAGGGTGAGCAGAGAGCGGTGTCATGCTGCGTGTGCTGCATCGTGCGTTTGACTAGTACCGGGAGAGAGTCCGGCTGTGAGCACACCGCCTGGAATAGGAATCAGTGGCGAGGCAGCAGGGGCCACTAGGTGACACTACGACCCCACAGATAAGCAAGTCAAATATTATTTATACAGCAGGTTAAAAATTATGCCGGAGAAATAATTTTCCTATAGCATAACATCTATTGCAGGATAACATCTATGGCAGCTATTTCAAATCATAAAGATTGTGGTTTTTTTCCTTTGTTCAAATAATGTAAACTATATGGAGAATATTCAGATTAAAAAAAAAAAAAAATCAAAAAACAACCCGAAATGTGTTTGGCCTTATTTTATTGCTCAGTTATTACCTTTGTTGACCACCACTGAAATAAATGGGTAGATGGGAATAGCAAAGTCTCAGCTCAGATTTACAAACTCAGCCTCCTAATCTGAGTGGTTTTTTGCTGTTTGTTTCAAGCATTAATCCAGGGTTTTTATGAAGGTTCTACAGAAAAATTAAAATTTAAAGTCAAATGTTCAGAGAAATATAAATCACCTTTTTATTAAAAAAAAAAGTTTTACTATTACTGTTATCTGTCATGAAAATTTCAAGGTAATAAATGAGTGATTCTCCTTTTTTTTCCATATATTTTTAAAGTGCTATTTTACATATGGGAATAAAAATAAGTATGAATACACTGTCTGTAAAATTTATTTCAGGTTAACTTGAACCATATGTGTGTGTATATATAAACACATAGCCTAGCTACACCAAAATAATTGAAAATTAAATATCATGTTAATTAATTCCAAGGATTTTTTTTTTACTATTTTTCTCTTACCTGAAAATGTGCTCTGAAAGTTAATGGGTTATGTGCTATGACAAGAAACAATAACTGAGCTCAGGTTCATGTGAAAGGCACCCCAGAACAGGTACATTTATAAGTGATAAAATAACCTTGGCAGAGGTTCAGTCCAATTTGTACCACAACAGTTATTAGTGTTAGCAGGTGAGGTTTTCCCCCTTCTTCTAATGTGATTTTTTTTGTGGGGGATTGTTCTGGTTTTTTTCCTTTGCTTGATTGCTTTGGTGCGGTTTGGTGTGGTTTGGTGTGGTTTGGTTTGGCTTGACTCTTGGCTTGGCTTGGCTTGGGTTTTTAACTCCCTCATTTTCCTCTTTAAACTTCTCCCAGAAAAAAATGAGGCTAACAATTTTTGATGGAGAGTAGTAATTTTGTTTTCCAGTAGCCACATTCTTAATGTAGGAACAAATACTTCGTAAAGAAGGTTGAAGTGCAATTGAAGAACTGCCATTCCCAGGCAATGCTCAGCCTGCAACTCTAAAATGTAACATTGAACATCATCATATCCTCAGTATGGTGTAGACAGAAATTCTGTTTTGCTTTTAAACTGCAAGTTTTGCATCCATTAGCTAACATGTTTCATAATTAGTGTTTGGGCCAAACAAAGAGTCAATATGATGTCATGTCTAGACAACATGTAAATTAATATGAAAGCAATTGAGTTACAAATGCTATACTAATACAAATTAATCTGAATTAAGTTTAATCCACAGTTATTAACTGATTAAATGTGGCTGTTGGTAGCTACAGGGTGCTGACTTCCATCTGTGATTATTAGGGACACAGCTTAATCACTGATGCTGCACAGGGAAATATTTAAAGCAAATGACATATACAGTGATTCTTAATGTTTGTTAATTGAATGTAGCATCTAAGAATGAAAATTTTAAATCTACATTTTTAAAATATGTAGAAAGTCTATCTTGATTTTCATAATTAGCTTCTGGTTTGAGTAAGCTTAGTGCACGTTTTGTTGATTCTGAGTATGTTTCCCAATTGAGTTCACATTTCTGTAGGTGGAATTCCAGGCCACTGTGAAAATCAACACAGATTTCTAATATTTCCACTATTACTCAAAATATGTGAAACCTATTGCCGGAAATAAGCAGGTATGTGTATGACATTATCCTACACTGCCAAAGCTGCTTACATTTTAGAGCTGGATATGCACTAATGTAAACAACACAGTGACAGATGTGTCCACAAAAATTGCAAAAATGTTGATGCAAATTGAGCAAGAACCAGAGGAAATTCTGTGTAGATTTACATAATATTGTTTTAGAGAAAAAAAAAGTTCCTTTTAGGCCAAGCTTATGGCATTTAAATAGTTTGTCATTCTTAGTAGATTTTCAGTACAGGCAATGGGTAACATGAAAGTTTTAAAAAAATATAATTTAGATGGAAATTACCTCACTACAGAAAGCTGCAATGTCTGTGATTTACCCACAAAGAAAAATTACAAGCAATTACTAGCTGATATTTTCTGTGAGATTTTGTTTTGTTCTGTTTTGTTTTGTGGGTTTTGTTTTCTGTATTTACTGAAAAACAGCTAAAGAGATTAGGGAATATATTTTATATGTTCTTTGTGGCTGAAGAACTAGTTCATCAATAAATTATCTCAAAGCTTTGGAATCTATAATTAATCTATCACATAGTGTATATATAGCTGATAATTGCGAACTATGTGATATCAAAACCAGGGTCATTCTTTTCTATAGACTCCTTTATAGACATCCTACTTATTGCCGTAATAGCTGAAGCTGTCATGACAGTAGTTTGTGCCTAGCATGAAGCCCTAAACAGTTCTGACAAGCTGCAGCTCATTAAGGGACAGTTGTTTTGTTGACATGTCTGTGAGCTCTCAGGGATGTACCAAGATGAATAGACCCAAAACAATAGCTCCATTTGTTAGAGCAGTAGCTTCTCTAATGCATGATGAGACAATCAACCCAAGCCGCCTTCAGCCCAAAGACATAATTAATCAAATGGACAAATGGTTCAAATATTGCTCTAGTATATTCTGTAGTGGACAGAAGTTTCCGTGGAAACACTGGCATTTCCATCACAGTTAATGACCATTCTGTACAATGAAGTTCCAAAAGAGATAGCTATGGAGAGGAAAAACAAAAACAAAAACAAAAAACAAAAAAAACAACAAAAAAAAAAAAAAAAAAAAAAAAAAAAAAAAAAAACCTAACCAAACAAATAAATAAATAAGGAACAACTGACAGGTAAAAGAATATGTTTGAGAGTGTAACTCTGTTGTGACAGTGAAATGAATTACTTCATCTTCATTTATTTGTATAATGCAAGGCTCAAATAGGCCATCATGGTCATCCTGTTTGACCTGTTTAACATGGGCCTATAGCTCTGTCTGAAGCTAAAGCATATGATTTAGAAAGACATGTAGCTATATTTAAAGTATTGTGATTGAAAAATCTATCATATTCCTGCTTAATTTATTCCAATATTTAAATATGCTAATGATGAAGAATTTACACCATAATTTGTATTTTTCTCCTGTCCATGTGACTTTGCTGCCCAAAGAGTGCCTTGCCTTTCCTTCCCTTTTTCCTTCCCTTTTTCCTTCCCCTTTTCCTTCCCCTTTTCCTTCCCCTTTTCCTTCCCTCTTCCCTTCCCCCTTCCCTTCCCCCTTCCCTTCCCCCTTCCCTTCCCCTTTTCCTTCCCCTTTTCCTTCCCCTTTTCCTTCCCCTTTTCCTTCCCCTTTCCCTTCCCCCTTCCCTTCCCCCTTCCCTTTCCTGAAATTTCATTTCCTTTCCTTTCCTGAAATTTCCTCTCCTTTCCTGAAATTTCCTTTCCTGAAATTTCCTGAAATTACCTGAAATATTCTTTCCTGAACTTTCCTACTTTCCGTTCCTGAACTTTCCTGATCTTTCCAATAAAAAAAAGAGAGTGGTCGCAACCATAAGACATTTTCCAGTTGAGGATTTTGGAGCTCTCTTGTGGAGGAAGCTTTTGCCATCGCTGTTGGGAGTCTTTGCATGCATATTTCTGATCTTTATCACAAGGATACTCTAAGAACCTCCTGATCCATGGCTGTCCTGAATGACAGGGGACTCCCCTTTTTCTTTCTGAAATTTCAGACAATGTAAGTAATATTTCTTTGCAGAAAGTTGCTGACAGTAAATTATCTGGAAATCTATGCCTTTGCTGCATTTTTATAATAATTCTTAATTTTTAATTTTTTATATATATTATAAACTGACCTGAATTTTTAAAATCTTTTTCTTTAATTTCATACAAAAACTACATTGCTCTAACTTATTGGGATCAGCAAACATCTGCCTACATATTTGATTTATAGATACTGTTCTCATTGTCACCTTAGAATTCTGTATTTAATATATTTCATCATGTCCCATGCCAGCTATTATAATTTCAATAATTATAGATCCTCAAATTCACGTGTCACCTGGCTATTCTTCAGCTCTAGGAGATAACAATCTTTTGCCTTCATCCACTGTCCCTTTGGCTCCATTTGTATTCATTTCAGAAGATAATTTTAAATTATTCTCATTCCTCAAAAAAATGCATTTACTGCAACCTTCTATATTTTCCTGACTTATTCTTTTCCCTTTTCTCTCCATTCCTTGGTTCTCTTTTTTTGTAATTTTCCTGTCACTGTCCACACTAATTGCAACCTCTTACATTTCCCACACTGTTTGGAATTATCTTTTTTTCATCCTTCCTATTCAAAAGTTGTCTTCTGCTAACACTTTGCTACTCACATTTGCTGAACATTTCTTTTTCTCAGAAAAACAGAAGTCAAAACTGTTAATGACTTATCCTAATAACACTGGATAAATCATAGAGTCACTGTTAATGACTAATCCTACTAATGAGTCTGAAGCCCAGTCATAATTGTGTTACTCATGGGCATTTGTAAGCATTAATACTTCTAATAATCCTGATCTTAAAAAATGATACTTTCATTGTAGGGCAGATGGGTAGCAGGGGTGAGAGGGGAAAGAAATTAGGAGTGAGAAAAGGGATAAAACAGATAGAGAGAAATAATTGGCACAAAGCATATTATTTGTTCTAACATTTAATTGAGATGAAACCATTTAGACATAAAAAGCATTTACTTTATTGGTTAGGACAGTTCTGAATTATTACCTCAGAATGACAGTTTGCTATACATCTTAGCACACTACTGCTGCTACTCTCCTCTCACTGTTTCATTGAGGCTATCAGTTCAAAAATTTTCCAAGTTTTTCAAGTTTCAATTTTTCAAGTTTTCCATCATGTGTTTTCAATAATGAATATTAAAAATTTTCAGAAAGAATTATCCTGAAATTTTATTTATTGCACAACATGTAATGAGTTTCGTCTGATAATAACATGCTGGAAAGAAGCAAACAAAATTCTGCATTTCTCACAGTCTCCTATTTCTTATACATGTGTGTATGAAGAGACACACAGATACATGTGTTCATACCATCCAGAGAATCGGAGTTCTTGCAAATTAACACTATGTTAGAAAAAGTACCTGCTGTAAATGAAAAAGAGAGCATGATGTTTGAGCTTCGGAATGTCTCTCCAGTAATATGAAAATGCCAGCCTCTATGTATTAAGCAAAAATAATTAAGCAAAATTTATGGACTAGGAAAGACAATATCAACTGGACTTGGATTTTCAGGTTTTTCATTATAGTTCTGCCAACATAAACATATAATTGGGATATACTTTCAGTGTAGACAGGGCCATAATATTAAACCAGTCAATTAACTCATTTGCATGTTGGTGCTGATGGCACTCAAATCTGTTAAGTAGATGATAAACCTGTGTTTTATCATATCATAATACACACTGGGTACTGCTGAATAAAGCAATGTATTTGCTTACATAATTTGATTGTTAGGACTGAAGCAAATGGGAGTGCTTTAATCCTTGCATTTTTTTTGTCAAAGTAAAGTGACAAGATTTCTAAAGGCTTAGAACTATAATACACTTGATAATGGATATTCCTTGTTTCTTAGTTGATTTTTCTTTTCATTTGGTATATGAAAAATTAATATTCTTTTAAAAGCAGGGCTTTTAAAAAAAACTTCTTCAGAAGTGCTACTATGTGTATGAGTTGCATTACCACCATAAAAAAATTCTGTAAGGATTCACATGAAAATAATAACTTCTATGTTTCTCCTGACCTTTTCTCCCCAAAACCCTTCATTAGATATTGTTAAAGTGAAAATTGTGACATTAACTTGCAATTAACCTCAGCTGATTGTTTTGTATTTGACTGACTTTCATATTTTTTTCCTTGCCTTAGGATTGTTCTAATACATGGAATAGTTGAGATACTTTGCTGAGAAATAGAAAATTTGAATGAATAACTAATAGGCTTAAAGGATCCTGGGGATTCAGATGGTATCCTGGTGACTTCTGTCTTCTCAATTTGATGACAAAAAGAAAAAGGATATTAAAAAAAAAAAAAGAAAATTAAGAAAAAAAGTTAATAGCTCTTGATTTGGGACTGCATGCTCTCTGTTCTACACCTCGATGAAAGACCCTCACATCTGAAGCAAAGGAAGTCACACAGCATTAAAAATATTTAAGAGGGGCTAGAAATCCAGAGCATCTAAAGTGTTGTTACTCAGCCTACGGTCAGGTAACCTGTCACAGGCCAGCAGACACCAAGTTCCCAGGGAATCGCTACTAAAAGACCACCAGACCTTTCAAAGCCAGATGCCTTCCTTCACTTTTTAAAGGTTGCCAAATATGGGTCAGAAAAAAACTCAAATCAAAACAAAACAAAACAAACAAAAAAACCCACCCAAAACCATAAATGAAAACCAGAAAACCCCAAGAGGACAGCAAGCAAAATCCCTAAGCTCTGACCTTGCAAATTTTGATGAGATTTCTGCTTTATAAAAGACATATTGATTTTATAGGTGGCATTCAGCCTTTCTCCACTTGAATTTAGATGAGGCAATATTTATAAATTAATGCTAGACTAAAATTAATTGAATGATAGAGAGCTTAGATTTTTTAAAGTAAAATATTTGTTATGAAGTTCTAAAAAGAAAATGGAAGTAAAATTGCTTTGAAAACAACCATAGATTGGATAAGCTGCAGCCTATGAAGTGACAACCACAGGTCAGAGACAGGCACAGTGACTTCTCTGTTGTTTTATGTTTTAGAGACAACGCTCTTGTCACAGTATTTCAGGCTGTGAGTGCAATACTTGAGTACGCATGTATTTGTTTATAAATGGATGAAATATTTTAAATGAAAATTTACATTCAGGAAATTCAGGTCCTGATCAAAATCATATAAAAGTCATCTGAAGGGACTTCTGTATCTGGTTGACTGAAATAGGGAATGCAGCAGTTTCAGAAGATCAAGGGAGTTCAAGAACACACACACGATGTGTTTGAGGTTCAAAAATATATTCATTGCAGCTGCAACATTCAATTAATTATTCTCAAACTATGGTCTGTAAACTTTTAAAAGCTCTATATTTATATAATCCTTTTAGAAGATAGAATCTGGAAAAGATTATAGTCATGCCCGAAGTGGAGTAAAACATCTGAATACTAATTATTAAAACTATAGTGATCAATAATATTAATTTTATCTCATCACCAGATGACACAGAGTTGTATATACCTTCTCCGCACTTTATTGGCATGAATTATGATAAATTGCAGCAACTTATTGAATCACATGCTTATCATTGTCCTTTAAGAAAAACACCAATTCTAGATATTTTTAAGGAAGTTATGCAAGCACCCAGAGCTAGATTCTTGTAAAGAACCTCAGCTGTCAGGGAAATTATTTAAAATATGCTGGATGTCAAGCTTGTGAGGATTGTTTACATGCTTAAAACTCTTGGAAGCCATGGTACAAATTAAAGCATAACTTTGTCTGTTAACCAGATGACAAGACTTATTTGTTCACATATTCATATGACATATGGGTGAGAATGTGCTAACTGAGCCCCTGTTTCATGCAGCTCAGTCCAAAACTGTCCCTAGGCACTACCTTGCAGTTATTCTGCTTTTATCACTGCCTAAATACAGCAACCTGTATGCTGGAATTAAAAAAAAAAAGAAAAAAAAAAAAAGAGTGGATTTAATACCAGTTCTTAAAATAATTCCAAGTGGTTCTTTTACCTTTCACAGTTTAGTAAAATTCATGTTTTATTTGTTCTGAATGCATATCATTAGTTTCATCATTTAATCATCTATCTTGTCATTCTGTGAAGGTATGAAACACCCACAGGTGAGTATTCTCCACCTATATGGATGTCCATTACTCATGACTGACATTTGGAGGCTGTAACTCTGAATTTCTAAGTACTTTATAACCAAATAACACAGGAAGTTCTAGAATGTAGAACAGTTCCTGTATGACTGCTGTTTGAAATAAACATGCTGTTTGATTTTTCTAGTATATTGATCTTTCCTGACCTAAAGTATTCATGGCATGGCTCTTCTAGAGCTGAAGGCAGCCAAGCTTTCACATGGGCTACAGAGATGCCAGTTTTTGCCAGTAGACCAAGAATAATTTTGAGCTTCTAAACAGGTCCCAGTTCCTCAGCAAAGTACCTTTGTATCCTTTGCTTTGCATCCTGCTTGACCTATCTTCTTTCCTTTCCCTCTGCATGTGAAGGAGCTAGAAATGAGAACTGCAATAGGCTAATGTGCTTTCCAGACAGTTCTCTGATGTGTACAGTGCACTCAGCTACTGTGCAATCTAGAAGTGGTCTGGGAACATTTTGAACCATAGTGTGGGCATTCAAGTTCAGATACATAAACAAACCCATGTAAATTTGTCTGCTTGCAAACTTGCTTGCAGACTCATCAACAAATGAAGATTTCTACAAAGCAATTGTGTCCATCTCTCCATCCAGCTGCTCCAGAAATGCTAGAGAGAGATATTTTCTTGTACAATCTCCTATAGGAAACTTTTTGTTCTTTACTTCAGGTGAGGAAATAATAAAATTACTTCAGTGGACAGGTTATCATTAGCGTTATATCCTGTTCAAAGATGACTATTTTTCTATTCTGCATTAGAGAGCAAAAAAGACTAAATACAAAATAAAATGTCTTATCCAACAATTGTACAAATTCTAAGAGAAAGAGCAATTACTGCAATGTATGAGAGTGTTTAAATAAGTGTTTTTGTTACATCTCTATACCAAACTCAGAAAATTGGGTTAAAAGTATGTTAAGACTGAAAATCCTGTCAAAATTCAACGAATTTTTAAAGAACTTTCAATTTTACCAGTTGCTAATGCTATAGAACACACTTCTGTTGAATTTCTAAACAGTGCAAATATCAGAAGTCCTCTGTGAGGTAGTCATGATGAGGGTAATACAGCGAAGAACTGAATTCCACTTCCCCTCTGCCAAGCAGTCACCTGCCAAGCTGGACAATAAGCAATCACTCAAAAAGTCTGTGGTTAGCCTCCCTGTACTTCTCCTTTTCTTGTCACCAACTGAAAGGTCTGTTATCTGAAATCCAGAGGTGTTGTAGCATAGAATAGGAACATACTAAACACTTTATTCTCATCACTATATACTCCAGACAACTAAGTTAAAATTTCTCATCATGGACAACATTTCCAGCTATTTCAGGCTCTGAAACAGAACTGATTCTTATTCACCTTTCATTGCCACACATTTCTATTTGATGATCAAAATGCTTTCTTAATATTAATTAATTTTTTTTTTTGCTAAACAAACTGGATATCAGTGAAATGTAAAGCAGAAAACTTTTGTATATAAGCAAAGGTGAATATGTACATAATTAGCAAATATAATTAAAATATTTACTAACAATGTGTTTATTTGAGAAATGTCTAGAAACCATTTGCTCAACACTATTTTAAGCACACAGGAAAACTCAGTCTGTTTTCACTAGCTGACATTTTAAACAAACACACAGAAAGATAGAATGTAATCCTTACTTGGTCCCTATTTAGACAAATGCATTTGACTAATTTAAATCAATGGATGCTTTCAAGTAGTTTCACTTGTGTGGATTAAAAACGGAGACTTTTCTGAAGAGATCAGATATTGACATTCAAGTGTCAATGAAACAAAATTTTAAGTATGTTGTTTCCATTCCACAACAGTGTTCTACTTTTATCTGTCAGATAAAATGACACTCTACTCAATTAATGTAAATAATATATTTAACTACAGAATGGTAGTTAGATCTGCCAGTAATTATTAATGACAGTAGTGAGATGATTTGATTAAAACATAAACCTTTATAATATTACAGTAAAAGTTCCTCTTGTCACAAAATGCTTTAGAAAGAACTAGAGCTCTATATATCCTTTTGTAAGATACCATTACTTGAAGTTGTAGTTCATCACTTATTTCCAGCTACAGAATGCATGGCAAAAAAACCCTCACATGTTTCTGCATTCAGCCTTGCTGAATTTCATTGATGCTCAAATGGCCTGACAGTGAAAGTAATTAATTAAAAAAGCATAAAAAATTATCAGAAACAAAAATAATTTTACTGCACATCACATCAAGTATTTTTAAAAGAGAGTTCTTAAACTATTGACTTTTAGTGACTTTAAAACTGGTATTACCTAGAGCTTGTGAGAACAATTGGTACTTTTCTCACTTTGACAGCTGTTGAGATGATTTTACAGTAAATCACAAGGACAAAATATGTGGCTACTCCTGAGAGTTTTACGTCTGTCACTGGTAATCCTTACCATCTCAGGAGGCATGAGTGTATGAACTGCTATGTTTGTATTTTATTTCCATGTTCAGTCACAATAGCTGCTTTCTCTATCTCTCTGCTTCCCTTTGTCCTTACACTGTTTGCTCTCAGGTGCTCCAATATTTAGAGGCCTAGTAACTTTACCTGTCTTTTCTTCTCCTGATGTTGCCATCTTCCTGATGAAGATTAAAGAACTGCAGGTAAACAGTTTAATTTATCTTTGATCTACTGTGCGGCGTGGGTTTTCGCTCTCCCCGGCTGCACGCAGCTCTTGGGAGCCCGGCTGTGGCGTAGCTTCCACGTGCTGCCGGGGTTTGCTGCCGCGGGTTCCCGGACACGGCTCCGTGTGTCGGGCGCGTGGGCCGGCCAGTCTCTGTTACCGTGCGCTAGGGACCCAGCAAAGAGGTAAGGAATTTGTCCATTTACTCCATGCTTGGCAGGAACGGTTTATTGGTCACGTGGTGCGGTTCGATGGAAAGACGCGACCGGTCCCGACACTCGCATGGGAGCAAATGGCGCCTGACTGCCGGCGGGATAGGGCTTTATGGAGGGGCGGGGCGAGAGGATCCACGGCCTGCCGGCCAATAGGGGCGGCTGCCGCGGCGGTGACGTCAGCAACAGCGACCAACCAGAGAACCCCGCAGGGGCGGGCACCGAGCCAGAGCGGGCTGAGCGGGACCGTGTGGCTCGGGGTGGCCAGCATGGGGTTTCCCGGGGCCGGACGGTAGGGTGCTTACAGGAGCGGCAGAGGGGTAAGAGCCGGCAGCAGGCAACATGGGGCCAGAAACCGCGGGGGGGAACAACGCGGGGGAAACGCGGGATTACAGAACTTGACTTATTTTAACATAAATTAAAAACCCTAATCTAAACCCAAACTCCGGGATGCAACATCTCCCCGCTTAATAAAATATAAAAAGAAAGCAGTGGTGTTGATTCAGTCTCTCAAGCGGTGGCCTCTTCTCCCAGCTTCTCCTGCTGCTGCAACTGCAGTGACTGCTACGCAGGTGGAGAGGGTCTGGAGATGGTGCTGATGTTGGTTCTTCTCAGGGTGTTTAGGGATAGGGAAACTGGGACAACTTTATTACAAACACAGGAACTGGGGGTATAACTGGGCTGAGGTAGCTGTAAGGGAAGCATTGGTTAGAGAGGTGGAATCTTTTCCTTCTTTGCGGCGTCTGCGATTGGATGCAACCCCCAGGTTGGTGGGATCACAGGTTGCATCCACTGGCACCATATCACTCCGACTCACTGACTGCTCTGCTGTGTAGGGTTTAACATGCCTCCTCGGGATCCACTTGACTCCTGAAGGCGTGGACACGCAGGCGTATCCTCGTCCCCAAGTCAAAAGTGGAAATGGACCCTGGATTTCCTTAGAGTCTGGATCCCTCACTAACACTGGAGGCTGCTCCTCTGGCTGGAGCTCCTGATGTTGTTTGAAATGTCTCAGGGCTGGCGGTTCTGGTCTGTCAAAGGAACAGTTTAGGAAATTGATGGTAAACAATGCCTTGCAGAGCCTCTCGTGTGGTGACAGCACTCGCACATCCTTTCGCTGCTTTTTGAGGACTTGCTTTAGAGTCTGGTGGGTTCTCTCTATTATGGCCTGGCCGGTGGGGGAGTGGGGAATCCCGGTCTTATGCTGAACCCCCCAATCTTGCAGGAAGTTGCGGAACACCTTGGAAGTATAGGCTGGACCATTGTCGGTTTTAATCGTGGTTGGGACCCCTAAGGTGGCAAAGGCCTGGACAAGATGTTTCCTGACGTCTGTGGCCCTTTCCCCTATGTGTGCTGAAGCAAAAACTGCCCCCGAGAAGGTGTCCACAGTTACATGGACATTCTTGAGCTTACCGAACTCAGGGACCTTGGTGACATCCATTTGCCACACCTCACAACTGCGGAGACCTCTGGGATTCACACCTGCTCCCAGTGTTGGTAAAGCTGCCTCCTGACAGTTGGGGCATGAGGCCACAATTTCCCTGGCTTGGTCACGCCGCAGATTAAACTGGCGTACCAGCCCCGGGGCATTCTGATGGAACTGCTGGTGGCTCAGCTTGGCCTGCTCAACTATGCTCGGCTGGCCCCCTAGTTGTACAGGGGCTGCCAAGGCGTCTGCTCTGCGGTTTCCCTCGGCAATAAAGCCTGGGAGATCCGTGTGTGATCTCACATGTACCACATAAAAGGGATGCTCACGGTTAGAAACCAGGTGTACTAATTTTGAGAGCAACCCAAAGATGACCTGATTTGGCACCTCTTTTACAACTGCATGTTCAGCTCTAGACACTGCTCCAGCTACATATGCCGAATCTGTTACCAAATTAAACGGTTGTTCAAACCTCTCAAAAGCTCTCACTACAGCATCCAACTCAGCCACCTGTGGGGAACCTTCTACTACCTTAATATCCGATTCCCACACCTGAGTCTCTGGGTCCCTCCAAGTCATCACTGACTTGTGTGACTTCCCTGACCCGTCCGTGAATACTGTTAGTGCTCGGAGGGGTTTTTTGCTCTGTAGCTCTTTGGGTAACAATTTGAATTCAGTATTGAACAAATAATGGCCAGGATGTCCGATCTTAATTTGGCCTGAGAAACTGTCTAGAGCTAACTGCAAGTTCTCATTCTGCCTTAGCAGGTGTTCAAAAGCCTCTTTGGTCATCTTCCCCGTGGATGTTTTGATGGGGAGATGGATACATGTGAAGTCACAGCCAGCTAGTACTTGCAGACGAGCCCTGGCCCGTATTATGAGCTGCGCCATCAGCTCCTGTGGCCTGGTGATACTCTTGGACTGCCTGTGGCCAAGGAACACCCGCTCTATTATTAAGAGGGGGTCCCGTTGGCCCTTGTCCCACTGAAATATCACACCATACAAATGGGGCAACTCACCTAAGACGATGAATCGGAAAGGCAGCCCTGGTTGGCAACGGTGGGCCTGTCTGCTCGTGATGGCTTTCTGGACCTTCTCGAGCGCTGCTCTGGCCTCTCGGGTCAGGACTCTCGGGGAACCTAAACCCTCATCCCCCTCCCTTTCTGCTAACAAATCAAAGAGGGGGGATAATTCCCCCGTGGTGAGTCCTAGCCATGGCCTGATCCAATTTAATGATCCGCACAGGCGCTGGAGATCATTCAGCATCTTGGGGTTATCATTTATCTGTATCTGTTGGGGTCTGATTGTCCGGTTGTTAATTTCCAAGCCCAGATACTTCCAGGGTGGCAGCAACTGTACCTTTTCTTTCTGTAACTCAAATCCGGCCACCGACAAGGCCCTAACAGTGTCCTCCAGTGCTACTTGCAGGATCTCGCTGTCAGGGGCACAAATCAGCACATCATCCATGTAATGATAGAAAATACAGGATGTCCACTTGGCACGCATTGGGGATAGAACCCTAGCGACATACCACTGGCATATAGTGGGGGAACATTTGAAACCCTGTGGTAGTACTGTCCAGTGGTAGCGCTTCATTGGGGCTTCTCTGATGATGGAAGGCACAGAGAATGCGAAACGGGGAGCATCATCCGGATGGAGTGGGATTTGGAAGAAACAATCTTTAATGTCAATTACGGCCAAATTGTAATTCTGGGGTAGCATAGATGGAGATGGCATACCCGGTTGGAGGGAACCCATATCTTGCACTGCCTCATTAATTTTTCTCAAATCGTGGAGGAGTCGCCACTTGTCTCTTCCCGGTTTTTTTATTACAAACACAGGAGAGTTCCAGGGGCTGTTTGTTTCTACAAGGTGTCCTTTTTCCAACTCTTCGTTAACTAATTTGGTGAGCGCCTGCAGCTTTTGCTTACTCAGCGGCCACTGCTCCACCCAGATAGGCTTATCTGTGAGCCATGTTACTTTCTGTGTGGGGCGCTCTTCAGTGGCCGCACCAAAAAATGCTGGGGGACCGGAAATTCCAATTTGGCTCCCCACTGCGACATGGCATCCCTCCCCCATAATGTAAATTTGCAGTCGATCACGAACGGACGCACTGAGGCCAGCAGCCCATTCGGACCCTGAATTTGGACTATGTTTTTGGATTGTCTTGCCGGCTGTGGCCCGCCTAGTCCTAAGACTGGTGTGGCCACGCTTTGCAGCTCCCAGTGTGACGGCCACTTGTGTGGTGGGATGACTGTCACGTCTGCCCCTGTGTCTAACATCCCCTGTAGGTGTACAGATCGCCCCTCACATTTGAGTTTGCACCATACCAGGGGCTTTTCCTCTCCCAACTTCCCAGCATAAAACACAGAGAGCTCCAGGTCATTGCACAGAGCACGAGGAATGGGAATTGCTTGTGCGATTACCTGGCCCTTAGGCAGGAAGAGTGGGGGGTGGACACAGCGTGCTGCGAGATAGAAGAGCCTCGGATTGAGGGTGGAGATTACTGGAGGGACTTCTATCTCCAGTGGAGTGCTCTTTGTGTCCCCAACAACGAGGTACCTGCAATTTAAGAGATCTTCCTTTTTCCTGGTCTCACAGCGGCAGATGTGCGATAGAAGCTCTGCATCTGCTATGAAAAACTGCCAGTCCTGGGAACGGAAATGAACACAGTTAGTGAGTCGGAGTCGATAAGGCTCCCGGTTGTCACTAGTTGAGAGGCAGCCGCTTACTGATGGTACTAGATGGTGCATTGCGGCTCCTCTTGCAGCACCGCGACTTGCCTCATTTTTGTCTGAACGCGCGGCAAGTGCGCGTTCATGGGTCAGTTTTTTTGGACCGCGGGGTTCCCATTCCCCCTCCCCCCTCCCACAACCTTGGGTGGTGCAGTCCCTAGAAGTGGGCATTGAGCCTGGAAGTGTCCCTCCTGATGGCAATGGTAACACCGGCGTGTGGATGGAAGTCGCTTCAGTGCTGGGTTCCTTGAAGGAGCAGCAGCTGAGGCAACTTGCTTGTCCTTTTTCTTTGGAGCCTCCTCCTCTTCCATCAGGTGCGCCTTCAGTGTGCATTCCTCGATGATCTGGCTGAGGGTTGGCGGTGGTGAGGCCGGCATTGACATGATGACTCTTTTGCACATGGCGTTGGCATTCATGTGCACCACTTCTAGGATCATTCCTTCCTGGCGTTCAGGTACTTCTATGCGTCTCTCCACGGCTGCCCGGACTCGATCTACAAAATCTAACATAGGCTCCCCCACGGCTTGCTTGACTGCCGTGTAGGGTATCCCCGGATCCCTGGCGGGCATGCCCAGGAACGCACGCTCTGCTGCATTCCTGGACATGTCCAACACTGCTGTGGGAATTCCCCGAGCTTGCAGTTGCCCCTCACTCCATTCTCCCTCACCCACAAGATGGTCTAGGGTGATTTGCTCTTCCGCGAAATCCAGGCCATAAGGCCCCTCGTGGATTTCGGGAAGCAGGTCTGCCGCTAGCCTTTTCCACCTCCTCTCCCACAGGTCGTATTCAGAAGGGAGAAGCAGGCAGTTGAATAGACGCTTAAGGTCAGCCGGCACTACAGTTTTAGATGTTAAAGTGGCTTTTAGAATCCCTTTAAAAAAAGGACTCTTTCTGCCAAATTTTTGCAATGTCTTGCAGACCTCTTTGAGTGAATCATAGGAGAGGGGTGTCCACGCAGGGTTTTCCCCTCCCCTTGTGTAGGGGACTGGAGTGTGGATCGACTGCTCGACCTCATGGACCGGGCTCCGTTGCACCCCCCCTCCTCCCCCCACCACAGGTCTCCGAGGAGCAGGAGGACGCGGGGGCGGAGCGCGAGGGAGAGGACGGACAGGGCGGGGAGAATCCTCCTCTTCGGAAGGTGGGGAGGAGGCTACTGAGCCCTCCCGGCTGGGAGAGGGCGGGGCAGCTGACGCGGCAGGTAGAACATGCAAGGAGGGAACGCCTACGCGTACCCGAGGAGGGACAGGGGGAGGGGTGGTAACCCGATGCCTTGAGTGGGCAGTTCCCGCGCCCACCGGGAAGCAGGAGGGGGTGGGGTCATAGGGAACAAAGGGAAGAAAGGGATTGTGGGAAGGAGAAGCCTTGCCATGTGGCCGCCCTCCACCTTGGGAAGACAAAGAGATCGACCACGTGGCCTCGGCCTCCTCAGGGGGACAAAGAAAGGGGTTTAAAGAAACAGAACTGCGCGGGGTAGCGCCGAAACTGGGATTTTCAACTGGGAAAAAGGGATTGGAAGGAGGGTTTATGGTCGTGGCCTCAGCGAATCGACCGATCTCGCTAAGGCAGGGACGCCGAGATGGCTTAGGGGAGCCAGGAGCACAGTCCACATTTGTGGAGCTGCCCTGCGTCTCAGATCGGCGGGGGGCTCCCCCTCGCCCAACCGGGTTAGGGGAAGAAGGGGTAGGAGAAGGGAATGGGGAAACAGATTCAGGGAGAGTAACAGATTTTCCGGATGGTTCTTTCCCTTCCCCAGCCGAGTTTCGCGCGGGGGCTGATTTTACTACATCTGTGATCAACAAATGGAATTTAGGGAAGCAGTCATCTATAGAGGGATCCCTACCGATCCCCTCTGCTAGCCTTTTTCCCACTTGCTCCCAAAATTCTGTTTTGCGCGCGTCCTCGGTAGACAGACGGGGGAAAGCAAAGAACAACCACCGAACAAATTTCTTAACTAAATTTTTTGGGTAGGGGCCCTTCACCAAAAGGATTTCTTTAACTTGGGAATAAAATTCCTTTTGTTGGGCAGATAGCACGGTCCCCATGCTCAGTCGGTAGAGCATGAGACTCTTAATCTCAGGGTCGTGGGTTCGTGCCCCACGTTGGGCGCCAATTGCGGCGTGGGTTTTCGCTCTCCCCGGCTGCACGCAGCTCTTGGGAGCCCGGCTGTGGCGTAGCTTCCACGTGCTGCCGGGGTTTGCTGCCGCGGGTTCCCGGACACGGCTCCGTGTCTCGGGCGCGTGGGCCGGCCAGTCTCTGTTACCGTGCGCTAGGGACCCAGCAAAGAGGTAAGGAATTTGTCCATTTACTCCGTGCTTGGCAGGAACGGTTTATTGGTCACGTGGTGCGGTTCGATGGAAAGACGCGACCGGTCCCGACACTCGCATGGGAGCAAATGGCGCCTGACTGCCGGCGGGATAGGGCTTTATGGAGGGGCGGGGCGAGAGGATCCACGGCCTGCCGGCCAATAGGGGCGGCTGCCGCGGCGGTGACGTCAGCAACAGCGACCAACCAGAGAACCCCGCAGGGGCGGGCACCGAGCCAGAGCGGGCTGAGCGGGACCGTGTGGCTCGGGGTGGCCAGCACGGGGTTTCCCGGGGCCGGACGGCAGGGTGGTTACAGGAGCGGCAGAGGGGTAAGAGCCGGCAGCAGGCAACATGGGGCCAGAAACCGCGGGGGGGAACAACGCGGGGGAAACGCGGGATTACAGAACTTGACTTATTTTAACATAAATTAAAAACCCTAATCTAAACCCAAACTCCGGGATGCAACACTACTGGAATTTCATTAATTGAATTCTGATTTTGTGAATCAAAAAACTTGTTCTTGTCCAAATATTTTTCTGGATATCAATATGTTTGCTTTCAAACCATGCACAATTTGAATTTCATCTCTGTACTACTAAATTAATTTTAACTTCATTTTTTCCATAGTTGTCACATAGCTCTGTTATTTTCATATAAGGTTGGTTGGATACCCAGTACTTTATGGTTTAATTGAGACGTATGGTAGAAGTGAAAGTGCAAGCACAGCAGGACTGAGCAGTGAAGGCAAACTACTCTCAGCTAAGGGTTAGAAATAAGTATAAATTCCCAGGAGGGATATGGGAAAGAACTGCAGATTCATGAGATTTCAATTTCTGGTAACAGCTATAGCTGCCTTTCACCTTGGAATAGTAAAAGATAATAAATGCTGCCTTGTGGGCAGTTGCTTAGATCAGATCACTGTGGCTGATGTGTGGCCTCAAAGAGGCACAAAGACAGTGAATAACATATTGCAGGGCAAAGCCAGTGTAGATCACAAGATCTGCATGTGGTAAAACCAGTTGTCCATCTTCCAAATTCTATAGGATAGAGTTGTGTTATATTGACTCTAAATTACACTTGCATTGTTATAATGTCCTAAGTGACCTGAGTTTGAAGTCTGTGCCTGTTTAAAGATGATGAAAATTAATATCAATGATTTTTAGAGAACATTTTGTGTGTTTGGAAGAAATACAGGAATAAATCAGGAAATGAGACAGGGAAGAGGCTCAAATTACTCTTATAACAGGCAGTCAGAGTCACTGAAGAAAATATACTATTTTATATTCAAACCCATTAGCCATATAATGTTAAGAAAATGTACTGAAACTAGAGATGCCAATCACAATCCAAAAAAGGTCTGAGAAGAAAACAGATGACATGGCCAAGTAAGGACTGGTTCTAACTAAAGAGATGTAGATTCATACCACTGGATACAGGAAATAATAATTTTATATTTCCAAGGTCTGTTTCATATTTGTGTGAAGGAAAGGTGCAAGATAAAGGAAGACCATGAGGAAATAATTAATTGGTCTTTGGTCTTGCATATCAAGGCATAACTATTTGGAAGTTATGCCACGCTCAGCCACTCATTAGTTTTCACACTCTTTTTCAGTTTGAGAAATTCCTTTTTTTGTCACCATGTATTTTTGGGTGAGAAAACTGGGCACAAAAGGAAGGAACAAGAAATCATTAACATAATGCTAGATATTTTTGCTAGGCTTGTGAAGGAAGTTGCTATCTACCTCCAAGCTTATAGTCAGTTAAGCTTTTCTGGGTACAGCAACCCTCTTTTTTTTTTTGTATTTCTGATAGAAAACAGAAGGTTTTTATGACTTTATAATGACACAATTTATTACTTTACCTAACATCAATTATACATTTGGCTAACTGAAATATGTAGTAAAACGTTTCCTGTAGTAAAGACGTGTTTGGGACAAGATAGTTTAAAAGTCACAAAAAGTCCAGACAGTTCTGCAAGTTCTTTCAAGTTCTTGCAAGTTCTTGCTATATTTTGTCCAGTTCAAAAATTTTTTCAAGCATACATCTTTCTTTATAGGGACAAATTAGATGTGACTCTGTTTGATAAAATACAGGGGAAAGAGAAAAGGCTAATCATGGCTATGTCCTGAAGAGATAAGTTTGCTTTTTTAAGCAGAGGGAACTCATGTCCACTTTACTTGAATTTTGCAATTGTTTCTGTAAAAAGAGGAAAAATACACAGCTGAAAATAAGTGCCAAAAAAATCTTTAATGTATGTGAAAAATAATATCATTAATGTAACTTAGGTCATTCATTATTAAACTGATTTTATGTTCATTACATAGCTTTGTAAGCACTAGGTACCAATCTTACCTAGCACTTGCAAAGCACATTTGAAAATGTTTGTGAGCCAGGATGCTGCTGGAGAAGAGACTCTTCTCCCTCTTTCTCTCATTGATGTTTTACATTTGAACAAGCTACTGCTCAGATATTTGACACAGAGCAACTCAACTGAAATGTTGGGTTATTTCACAAGGTCTGACATGCCTGCAATAGATAAGGAGTACATGGTAAAATGTAGTGAAATTATATATTCATATACTGTAAAGCACAGCCCTGTTTTACTTGAAAATCTGCCAAAGTAATAATAACAAAATGAAACTTTCCTAAATAATAAATAATCTCTGAAGATAGATGGGTAAAATTTCCTAGTTAATTCCTAGCCTTAAAAGCAAAATTGTTCAACACTCCTTTTTCTTTTCTTCTCAGTACCAATGTTATGGGAGACAAATAACTTAAAGAGATAAATTTATGATGTTTTTTCAAGGAAAAAAACTATCCTTAATAGTAACGCTGCAGGTTTCACAAGCTCAGTACATTGTGAAGTTCAGGGACTGGGACTGGAGGATCATATCTTGAACCTCTAGATTTTTTACTGTGTTTTCAAAGGAGTGATCTAGTTCTTAAGCTATGTGGTTTAGCTACTGTGTTTTTACTTACTCCCACAAGGTCATAGAGAACAGTATGCAAAGTTAAATTTCACACAGCACATGTGAAATGTCAAGGCTATTAAAACTTTTAATTTAGTGTTCCTGAAATTCCCATTTCAAAGGCAAATACAACAAACAATAGAAAATCTCCCTGGTAATAGATGAATTTTAGAAAACCTAGAACCCTTACTTTTTCTTTTGTACTGTAAGATGACAGGATAGCACAGAAGTACTTCCCCACCTTCCTAATTTTTTTGCTTTCTAGAAATTAGGGTGAGCAAGAAAATTTCAAACATTATTCTTTGACCTGACTTCAACACAGTACCCATCAATATTAATTTGAAAGAGGTCATGTCTACATCTATTTTGTTTAAAGCATGCATGTTGTTACAAAAGCTGTTAGGACAGGGGATAAAAATTTGCAAGCTCTTTATGCGAATTTTCTATTCTTTGTATTTTATTAATACAACCTGTGATGTTAGTGGTTTGTGAATCCTTTATACATGGAATACTCTGCATGAAATTTTATATCACATTATACTAGTCAATCCAAGGTAAAGGGTACAAAATATTCCCCAGATTCTTGGGGACTATAAAACCCAGATTTATATCCTTGGCACCTTCATGCAATTTTACTAGTGACTCACATCAAGGTGTACAAGAAAATTTTAGTTGCTACAGTTTTAATTTAAGAAACGATCTAGCTTTTTTCATGACCTCAGTTTAGAATTCTCCCTACCCAAAGACACTTACAAAATCCCAAATGTCCTCAGTGGTTTAGTGAAACATAACTGAAGCAATGACTAGAATACTGTGCTGTTCTCAGTAGTCTATTTCCTCTCCATTTGCTGATGTCACACTGAGGTGTCAATTAAAGATGATATGTGCAAATCTTTTAGGTTGATAATGAGATAAAAGAAAAGGTTGCAAAACACAAGGTCATAGCTCCACAATTAAGGATGAAATAAATGAAGATGATTTATGGAGGAAAAGTAGGGACAATAGAAATGGAATGCCCTGATTAATTCATTCACTTAAACACGTCCTGCTTAGATGTGACAGAGCAGCCCCTCTATAGGGTTGTACAGTACAATTTTGTGCATATTACCTGACATGTCACAAATTGTTTCACTTACAAGAAATGGAGCTCATTCTAAGTTGGAGACGTACACTTAACAACAGATAACTGTTAAAGATTCACTCCTGTGTTAGCTAAGGTATTCATATACAAGAAAAGATGGAGATAACACAACACTCACCCTGCAAAACCTATTGTCAGAGAGATACCTACCAAACAATCATTCATACACACCCCCTTCTCCCCTTGAAAAGTGGAAGTGGAATGTGGATGAGAAGTATCATCTAATATTCAGAAAATGTAAAAAATAAGTGGGATCAAGAAAAGGAGACAAATTTCTTTCTTCTACAATCCAAAAGAACTTGGCTAAATAAGACAGCCTCAATTGATCCCTGCTTACTTTCAGTCAGGTCAACTGGCAGACATGGTCTACTTTATACCCACTAATTCTTATTCTGCACAAAGACTGGTTCAGAAGAAAGAAATCTGGCTCAGTTTTGGCTGGCAAAATCCTTCTCCAAATAATTTAGGTAGAATCCTTAATTGGTTTGGGTTGAGAGGGACACTCCAAGGTCACCTAGTTCAAAATCCTGCAATTAGCATCATTTGACATCTTGAGCTCATCTGAGCTCAACTTGCTCAGAGCCCTGTGTAACATGACCTTGAATATTTGCAGGGATAAGGCACCCATCTCCTTTCTGGGCAGCCTGTCCAACATCTCACTACCCATATTGTAAAATGCTTATTCCTCTTGTCTAGTCTGAATCTATCTTCTTTTAGTTTAAAACCACTAAACCTTTTCCTATTTCTTTAGTGCCTGCTTAAAATTCTGTCCTCATCTTTCTTATACATGCCCTTTAAGAATTGAAGTGGCACAACAAAATTTCCTTAGAGCCTTCTCTTCTCCAGGCTGAACAGCCCCAATTCTTTCAGCCTTTGCTCACAGACAGATAGCACAGCTCATATTTTGCATCCTTCCCCAGACATGGCCCAACAAGTCAATGCTATTCTAGTACTGAAAACTCCAGAGCTGGATGCAGCACTCCAGGTGAGGTCTCACCAAGATGAAGTGGAGGGACAAAATCTCCTCCTTGCCCTGCTGGCCAAACTGTTCTGGATGCATCCCAGGACAGGTTTCACTTTCTGGGCTGTGATCATTTACCAACACCTCCATGTCCTCCTTCAGCAGAGCTGCTCCCAATCTGTTAATCCCATGGCATTTATTGATACTGGGGATTCAATAAATTAGATTAACCAAGTAAATTACATGCCCTAACATCTTCAAAGTCTCTGCATGCCCTCTAAAAAGAGTTTCACTGTCTTTTCTCAATAGGCAAAGTGAAACTAGAAAATAATTTCCTGCAGATTTTGCTGCAATAGAATTCAAGCATTAACTGACCAAATGTTCTCTGCATCTTATGCTTCAATCTCAATTTCACCAGGGACTCTCTGAACTATTTACTGCCTTCCTGTGGGCAGGCCTACCTACCTGTCTGAGAGAGTTCACCTACCAAGAAAAATCAGATTTGTCTTTGTCAGTACAGATAAATACCAGATTCAGGCAAAGTTTTTAGTTAGACTAGTTAAGGGAACTGATGAAATCAGAAAAACTTTTAGGTGCAGAACCTCTTCTTCATAAATCTCTTTTTTCAGCTGATCAGAGGAAAACTGTTTCCCCTCTGACTAAATTTTGCCTCACTGACTTCCTTATGCCATATTGCCTGCAGGAATATGATTAACCAAAAGCCAAAATCCACACCCCGGGTAAAAAAGACAGCCTGACTGAAAACTACATGTCCTCTAAGTTAAAGCAATATCAGTTATAACAGATGTTTTACAATTTCTCTACTGTCTTTGTGTTTAGGGAGCATGGTGGGCATAGAAATGTAAATTCAGTGATCAGGAAAATACTTTCCTCCTCCTGCTGCCACTTTCCTCCCAAGCATGTTTTATGGGATATGCCCTCATTTTTTTATTTTGCTTAAGTCAACAGTGGGCTCCAAGACATGTTTGATTGCTAGTTGGAGACTTCACCATCCTACATATAAACATATCAATCAACTTTTAGTTTAAATTCTACATACAGTCATAATTATAGTTATGTCATTAATCTTTGAACTTTCCAGTCAATTTAATAACTTAAAAGAGGTGACTGAAATGAGGGGGGCTTGTCAGTGGTGGTATCCCCGGAAAATATGTATAGAAACCAGCCTAACGCTTATAAGGGGAATGCAAGGTGAGATGACTTAAGAAAATAAACCCTCAAATGAATAATCATTTATATTAAAATATCTGCATACTGTATCTCTCTGTAAACAAATACATGTATATACACTTATATAGACATATATGTATGTGTATATTCATGTATACTCCATGTCTTTGTATATACATTTATTGTGTATATACATACTGACATAGGCCAGATATTTCTGTTTTTCCTCATAAAACCCAGTTATTCTATTCAATATCAGTCAAGGTAGGAAAGGTTTTCAGAGAAGTTTTTAATCCTGAATCTGAACCTTTTGTGTCCTTCCTCCAGCTCTTCTACTATAGATAACAAGACAAGTACATGTCTTTAAGAACTCTCCAGGTAGCTGATAGTCAGAGCTTTCAAGCTGCTCTCTTCATGTCCTAGAGTTGGTGTATGACTTTTTCCATCTCTCTTGTCACCTGAGCACCAATTTTGCTTTTTTGTTCTGATGATTTTCAACCACTTGTGAGTAGGATTTTGCCCTTCTGGGATCTTCTCAATTACCCCTCCCTCCCTCTGCCCCTCCCATATAGCAAAACTCACTGCAGTATTTAAAGCCATTGACATGCTGTTTCAGCTCATACTCACTTCTCTGCACAGAAAATCCCTTTGGGTCAAGAGTAAGACTCACTGTTTCTTTTTTTTATACCAAAGAGAATTTTTAAACTCTGCAGAAACTCTGCAATTTCTGAAGCAAGGGCATAAAAATAAATGTTCACTGCTTTCTGTGGAAAGCCAAAATGTGAAAGAATATGACTCTTGGATGTTCTGAATGTTAACTTTCCTACATGTTTTAAAACTGTTCATACATAATAAATCAGAATACGAGATGCATGTACTCACTATTACTCCAAATGAACTTCTGTTTTTACAAGGCTGGGGATGAAACATGGAAGAGTTTCGAATCTGCAGTAAAGACCATGTGAAGTTATGTTGCCATTTCAATTTGTATGCTCATTGTTTTCTTTTTGTGATTGGGAGTGACTCTGGAATAAAACTTCTATTTCTGTTGTGCTTACAATTTATTATTTACATATACCTGTCAGGAGAAGAACATCAACAAAATCTTGGTACTAATAATAAACTATAGTATCAGGTTTAGAGCAAATATATGTGCTAAGTTCATTACTGTGTGGAATATAAAATTACAAGAATAAGGTTTATTGGATTGCCCTTTCTTCATATTTAAGTGGATGGTAAACTATGCATCAAACGGTAAACTCTTTACTAGTAATTCCTGAAGCAAATAGCCAGTTCAGTAACTCTCATGAGTAATTACTTACTGAATCTAGTCCATAAATAATTACATATACTACCTTGAAATTTCTCTCCTTACTTGGTAAAAAATGTTGCATTTCAGGCAAAATAAATGAGAATAAGAATGTTTTTGGCAAAGGTGATGAAGCTCTTCACAACTAAGTATGGCTACAACTGGCACATATTGTGGAATTCTCAGGAAAGTCAGGCAGGAGTCAGGTTTTTTGCATTTTGATCAATTTCTGCCCTACACAAAGAAAATAACATTTCTTAATGATTCTAACTTTGCTTTCAAAGGCATTGGCTAACATTTTCAATCTGACATTCTTAGTACACCTTGAACTCTCGCTAATTGTTTGACAAAGGAATAAAGATATCATATCACCACAGCATTTACCATACCTTCTCCTATTGTGCAAGAGAGAATCTTCAGTTAAGCAAAGATTTCCAAGATAATTGTATGATCTATAAATTATGGACACAGACAGATGGGGCTTCCTGAGATACAAAACACCACACAAGTGAGTAAGAGTGAAATGGCTCACCAAACAAATAAGCTCTGATTAATTTTTCTGATTTTGCAACTCATAAACAATATGAGATTAGGACCTGAATTCTGAATTAATTCCTACTATATCCTGTGAACTCTAGCTCATCAATATAATTTCCAGTCTTCTCCTTGTAAGTATAGGTTAAGGACCCTTTTTTTGAGCTCTGCCTAATGCTGTTGAAAAGCTTGCCAGTGAAATGAAATATCTTTAAATAAATTTACCTCCAAGAGCAAGTGTATCTTTAATTTTTATAAATTTTGCAACCTCAGCTGATTTTCCCATCAAAATAGATTTTTTCAATATAAGGCATATTGACATCTTTTTTGTTAGACTTCTCATTGGAGGATTATCTTCTAAGAATCATGAATCATAGATTTATAGAATACACAGTGTATTTTAATGTATATACAATGTGAATTATATAGGTGGGAAAGGAAAGGATATAATATTCTACTGAAACTCGTGAGTCATTCTGTATTGAGCCAGAAGCGGAGAATTTAAATGAAAGCACAGGAGTGTTCATCTTGTTTTTTACCAGAGGTGATATTGATCTTTCCTTTAGTTTGTCCACATCTCTGATAAGAGAGCCAGCGGGAGCTTTACTGTTTCTAGGTTAACAGCAAAGGAAATAGAAATATCATAACTGCTGCCCTGTCTGTGATAGTCAATTTGAAATACTGCATTTCAGATCCTCACACTGAGATGTAAATTGCTGTCTCCACTGTGTCAGACAATAAGAATAGGTCTATATTAGAAGAAGAGAAAGAAAAAGAAAGAAAGAAGGAAAGAGGGAAAGAAAGAGGGAAAGAAAGAGGGAAAGAAAGAGGGAAAGAAAGAGGGAAAGAAAGAAAGAAAGAGGGAAAGAAAGAGGGAAAGAAAGAGGGAAAGAAAGAAAGAAAGAAAGAAAGAAAGAAAGAAAGAAAGAAAGAAAGAAAGAAAGAAAGAAAGAAAGAAAGAAGAAAGAAAGAAAGAAAGAAAGAAAGAAAGAAAGAAAGAAAGAAAGAAAGAAAGAAAGAAAGAAAGAAAGAAAGAAAGAAAGAAAAAGAAAGAAAAAAGAAAGAAAGAAAGAAGAAAGAAAGAAAGAAAGAAAGAAAGAAAGAAAGAAAGAAAGAAAGAAAGAAAGAAAGAAAGAAAGAAAGAAAGAAGAAAGAAAGAAAGAAAGAAAAAGAAAGAAAGAAAGAAAGAAAGAAAGAAAGAAAGAAAGAAAGAAAGAAAGAAAAAAAGAAAGAAAGAAAGAAAGAAAGAAAGAAAGAAAGAAAGAAAGAAAGAAAGAAAGAAAGAAGAAAGAAAGAAAGAAAGAAAGAAAGAAAGAAAGAAAGAAAGAAAGAAAGAAAGAAAGAAAGAAAGAAAGAAAGAGGGAAAGAGGGAAAGAGGGAAAGAAAGAAAGAAAGAGGGAAAGAAAGAAAGAAAGAGGGAAAGAAAGAGGGAAAGAGGGAAAGAAAGAAAGAGGGAAAGAAAGAAAGAAAGAAAGAAAGAAAGAAAGAAAGAAAGAAAGAAAAAAAGAAAGAAAGAAAGAAAGAAAGAAAGAAAGAAAGAAAGAAAGAAGAAAAAGAAAGAAAGAAAGAAAGAAAGAAAGAAAGAAAGAAAGAAAGAAAGAAAGAAAGAAAGAAAGAAAGAAGAAAGAAAGAAAGAAAGAAAGAAAGAAAGAAAGAAAGAAAGAAAGAAAGAAAGAAAGAAAGAAAGAAAGAAAGAAAGAAAGAAAGAAAGAAAAAGAAAGAAAGAACAAGAAAGAAAGAGAACGAAAGAACGAGAAAGAAAGAAAGAAAGAGAAAGGTAGAACGAGAAAGAAAGAAAGAGAAAGAAAAAGGAAGAAAGAAAGGAGAGAAAGAAAGGAATGAAGGAGAGAAAGAAAGAATGAGAGAAAGAGAAAGAAAGAAAGAAAGAAAGAAAGAAAGAAAGAAAGAAAGAAAGAAAGAAAGAAAGAAAGAAAGAAAGAAAGAAAGAAAGAAGAAAAAGAAAGAAAGAAAAGAAAGAAAAAAAGAAAGAAAGAAAGAAAGAAAGAAAGAAAGAAAGAAAGAAAGAAAGAAAGAAAGAGGGAAATTGAAGATACAGGGGTACAGGGGAAAAGGATTTTATTTGGTTCTTTGTTTTAACTCTGTGAAATTAATGTGATTTTTATTTATCAAGCAGAAAACCTTGCTTATTTGATGTTTTAGTCTTATTGTGTTTCCTAATATTGTTCATCTGGGAGCCTTGCCCATGTCTGAGCAGTCTTCTTCTTTCCATATTTCTGTGGGACAAAAATAATGAAAACCTGTCCTTGATTAAATGGATGAAATTCATGAAAAGTTGTCCTTGATAGAAGTTAGTTTTCATGTCCTTGGCAAAAACTTCATGCTTTAGATGTTCTGTTGGGGTGATAGTTTTTCTTTCTTCTTGTAGGAGTTATTCTTAGAAGCAACCCCTGTGTAGCTATACCTTAATATACATTATTGCATTGTTAATATTTTCACAGTAAAGATTGTTGGGATATGCTGCTGCAGGTTAATGTTTTTCTGGGGTTCTCAGTCTGTTGTTTTCTTAAGTCAAGCTATTAATAACTTGAAACTGACTCTGTAGGAAATGAGCCATTGTACAGCATTTGGAAATACCTGAGTTATTGGTAGGGTTACATGAAATACATGAGTTACAGCAGCAGGAGGGGGCAAAAGGGATGTAAAATGCTAAGCTGATGTTTAAAATTCTTCTGGTGCCTTCCTTAACCAAAACATAGATTCCTAGTTGTTACATTGCATGGTTTTGCATACTTGCGTGATTGACTGTCTTGGTAGTTCCTATGCATTTTGATAGAGTTCAGCATGGTTTTTATCAGAAAACTTTTTATATAGTCAAGATGTTTTAAATGAACAAGTAATATATCTAATCATGACAAAAGTATGGCTCAAGAAAACGTTAGACATGGGACTGGAGAGTTTGACACAAACACAATCACAGGACTCTAAGAAGAGGTCTGTTACGTGGTGCAACAGTAAGTTTGAAGATCATATTTTCTATACTTAGTTCATATTAAGAATATATATTATAAAAATGTTTTTTTTTTTAAAGTTTAGCACATATTCCTGATATATTTAATACATATTTATAAAAATTACTGTTACAGCTTGATTGGACTCATTAATGAAGGGAGATTGGGCATGTGAAAGTCGCAAAGTTTGGTAGAAAAACTGATAGTGACTTGGTGAAAGGAAGAGTGCATATGGGGAAGCATGACTATGTAAGAGGGAAAAACTGAAAGACATCTTCTTAACTCACATCAACAAAAAGGATTCTTTTTTTTTTTTTTGGTTGGTTGGAGGTTTATTTTATTAGTTTGTTTTTGTGGCAGTGGTGGTATTATTTTGCCTGCAGGAACTGGTTTGGGTTTTTTGAAGAAAACTTTGTTACAAAAAAAATTTGAGAAGTAGATTTGATTTTGCCATACATAAGGGGTGTGAAAATTTGACAGTCAGAAGCTTGAAGCTAGGGTAAGAAATAAAAGAAAAAGTGAGAGTAATCAGAATTGCATGGCATGAAGATGGTCAGTCTGTATAGCAGATACTTTGAAGATGTTCTGAAAAATGTGCTTTCTAGCGGAGAAACTTGACTTAAACAAAAGCAGTATATTAGGAAGGACCTACATGTGATTTTGTAAAGAAAGGGATGTCCAGATGCTTAGGTCAAATAGGCATCAAAGTACAACGAAACAATAGAACTAAGATTAAAGACATTTTTTTTCAGATACCAAGTCGTGTAACAGGACACTTGTGATTCCAAACAAAGTTAATTGGGAATTTACTTTTCTCTTGAATGAGATCAGAATTCAGTTTAGAAATGTAAATGTTGTACAAGAAAGGAGTTTTGCATCTATAGAAACCTTCAATACCTGGTTCTTTCAACCTATCTGTCATATTTTTAACAAAACAATAATAAATACCAAGTTGTCTTTGAAAGACCAACAGAATCATTTAAACTATTTTTCCTGGTAACAGTGTTCAAAATAGAATATCAGGATCAGAATATCAAAGCCACATAAAGACAAAAGATATCACATAATAGAAATGTTTATTTCTCTTAAAGCTGCAACATCTCAATTAATTTTCTGAAGATTAATTACATGGACACAATATTTTAAGAGAGTGTTTTTGTTTTGTCCTAAATTTTCTTCATGAAAAAAGAGATAATGGTTTTAAACAGTTTAGTATTGAAGTCAAATGAGCTATAAAACGTTAGTCTAGAGTTTTAGTTATCATCTCTGCTCTCCTCCTCTTGTTTGATGTATTGTCTTTGAAAGGATGACATAAACTGCAAAATACGCAGTTAATATTGATCATTATTTTAATAGTGGACTGTGGTTGTAGCAACACTCTCAGCTTATTTTGCAAAGAATGTCATCTATTGTAATTAGAAAATAATGTAGCATTTTCTTGGCATTGTGATTAAAGTGACTGGGGTAAGATATTTCAATTGCCTACATGCTGCATGGTTCAAGAAAGCACATCTGTAAATATTTTCATCTCTTGGTCAAGAATAAAATGTGACTTCAAGACTGGAGATACAGATGTGAGTTCTTTAAGCACAGTGTTAGGGACTTAGATTCAAAATGTGAAGCACCGATAATTGAGGTAGCACTTAATGGAGTTGATGACGAATAAGGCAAAGAGAATTTTTAGTAGAAGTTTATGGCATTGTTTTAGAGTTGACAGGAAATATTTCTCTGAAAGCCCTGATAATGAAGTTCCTTTCAGCATTGTCATTTACAGTCCCTGTTTTATTATTTATGTGATAATTCAGAAGAAAATTATTCATCACAAAATCCCTATTAATTCTTAATGCTTGGTGCTGTGGGTACAATAAACATGGTGTATCTATTAAGCTGATTTTAAATCCATGCAAGAGTAATGTTCAGAGCAATTAATAACAATAAGTAGGTTAACAATAACATTTACTGATCAGAAGGACTTCCATCATATCAAGTTGTTATAACTTCCATCATGTTAAGTTGTGAAAAAGAAGAGATGTGGAAGTGGATGTAGGATTTCAAGTCTGAGTTAATTCCATTGACTGTAATGGTCTCTTGGGCCAAATTAATTATTAGTGAGGTAACAGCAAATGAAAAATGTCCAGAGCACAATAAAAGTTGCCCCACTCGAGATTACATATTAGCTTTCATTTACCTGGAGGTGTTTATGCTGTGGAGACAAGGAATTGGTTTTGCACATCCACTTTCTTTTCTCTTTCTCATGAGTGCTTTGGGACAGAATATTTTTGCTTTGCTTCTGCTTACAGACTCCTTTATTTTCTTTTGATGATCACAATAATTTTATTCAATTTCATTAGTCTAAGTCAGGCCCTTAAAAATACATAGCTTAGTGTGTTCGTTCAAGAATGGTACACAAAAATATCTCTGTTTTAAAATATCTTTTTCAAGTTGTCATTCTGCTCTTCTCTGATGTACATGGATAACCTGTTCTGAAACATTTTGAAAATAATTTTGAACTGGATGCTATTGGAGAAACAGGCATATGGGCCAAAGAAGCCAAGGGACCATAGCATTCTATGAAAAATATTTAGTGGTTTCAGAGTTCCAGTGGTAGTACTGAGTTGATGGATGATTTAAATATCTCTTTTCCAGCCTTGGCGGTTCTATGATTTTATATCTCATAAACATAGCCGTCTGTCCTAACAAGGTGTTTCTCCATTCTTTGCATGACTCTCATGATAATAATTGATTGTTGAATATTCCACCAGAATAATTTTCTGACCATATTTGATATACATATGGATGATTACTTAAAGTAGTTTAAATATTTTAAAATTTGCTGCAACAGAACAGACAGGTTTTATTTTTTTAAATAGTAATACTTTGCTTATTTTCTACTTTCTTTGCAGATGTACCAGTTTGGCCAAGGGTTGTTACAATTATCTGTCAAAAAATATCTATTTACCATTTCCTGCTGTGTTGCCCTCACAAACCAAGCACTGCAACACTATAGGATATCAGTGATATCCAAATTATATTAAATACATCAAAATAAAACAAAACAAAATGAAAAAATCCCCAAACCAAACCAAAATAAAACAAAAACCCCAAAGAAACAAAACAAAACAAAAGCAACCAAAGCAAACAAACAAACAAAAACAAACAAACAAAAGACCAACCAACCAAAAACACTGCAACTGAGGCCAAATGCAAATATGAAATTTTTTCATTAAGACGAATATCTAGAGTAGAATTCTACTACAGCCTACAGCCTGGTGAGATTGGCTTTTTGCATCTACTGTGTCACTCCAGAGTAAAAGTTTTTCTCTAAATCGCCTCTTACTTCTGCACCCTGTACAGTGATCATTATTCAAAATTAGCATCAAATGACTCTTTCAATATCAAAGAAAATATTCTATGACCTCTCCATCTACTTTGTCCTCCTGGAACAGGTAGATCAACAGCTCAAGGTGGCAGGAGAAAACAGTTTATCTTCCCTTATCCCACTCCTTTTCTGGTCCAAGAGGCTTCTGCAAAAAATGCATGCTGAAATTTTCACAATAGTGATGATGGTCTACAAAAGTTTAGAGAGCTCCACTGACTCCAGGAAATAGATGTGCCCTTTGTTGCATCCCTTCTTTGGGCTCCACACAACTCTTCCTGCTGTGCTACTTTCTCTTTGCTCCCAGTGGACAGGTCCTGTGAAATGTAGAAGTGTCGTACAGGATACATAAATGGAAATGTAAAAGGTTTCCCTCTTCAGAATGTCATCTTCTCAGAAAGCAGTAGAGCTGTTTACTCCTGTGAGAAATCTGAGTATATTGGTTCTGTTTGTCCAATATTAAAAATCTATCTATCATCCCTATTGTATAAGAACTCCTCTATGTAATCAAGTTTATATCCTTGACCCTGGCCCTCACTTTCTTTCTTATGATATAGATGTGTTATATAAGGAAAGATTGATTTCTGTACTTATTTTTAAAGGGAGTTTTCATTATGGGTTTTTAAAAAATAATTTTTATTTTAATGTGAATATTTTCTGAAATATCCTTCAGAAATGAGTGTACTGCTATACTTGTATTTTTTACTATGGAAACACTAAAGTTCTTTCTTTTCTCGGACTTGTTATTTTTTCAATTTCCCCTCTTGAAATCTAACAGTTCAAATGTTCCTTTGATCTTCTTACATCTTAGTCCTGGCAAAGAAAAAAATTGCCAGTGTTCAGGTGATTGGAATTTTCATTTGCATTTTAATGGTGTCTTTTCTAGTGGGTCTCCTTATGTATCCCTAAAGAGCTACAAAATAGGGCAAATGTTGTTCAAAGTGGCCCTTAAAACAAAACAAAAAAAAAAGGTAATAATAATTCAGATTTGTTGCTATATGATTTTTATAGGCAGATTTCAGATCCTCTCCATGCCAAGTTTACTCTTGTTTTATGAATGCTAACGAGTTATATGTACCAAGAGTAAGATTATTTTATAATATCTCCTTTCTTTCTGCAGTGATTTGATGACTTTGTGGAAGTGTTTTTCATTCTTTGAGTTCCGTACAATCAAATTTAAAACTATTATGTTTGTTTATTTGTAATCTTTTTGTTTGTAATATCTTGATCAGTTAAGTAGCACGAAAGGCTTTCCACCTCTCCATGTGTTGATAAAATATTTTATGAAGAGGAAATAAGCACTTCTGCAATCAATTGGAAAGTTGCATTATTTTTTCTTTCTTGGAGATGACAATTTTTTTACATGTGATCACTTAGATCTTGAGAGGAATAACCAGATGGCAAATTTGCACTAGAACCCATCCTTCAGATAAAGCTGTGAATAGAGATGGGTGGAAAAAAATGGAATGGAAAACTTCAGAACCTGAATAGTTTTTAATACTAATTACTGAGCCTTAGCTATTGATTTCCCTATACACGTTGTATTAAGAGTTATCTGCTGAGGGAAGTTATTCCATGGTAAACTGGGGTGCAAATTTACAGTACATTGGTTACTTTGCATTAACTCCCTGTGAGGAAACAGCATGAGGCAACTTATTTTACCTTAAAAGTGCCTTGCTTAGAGGTGCTCTTTGTATAGAGGAGTTAGTGGACTGTAAATTCTAACCCAAGCTTATTAACATTAAACTGTCTGAATAGATAAAGCCTTATTTGTCTGACATTAATTTTCAATCATCTCTGTACTAAAGACTTGTCTTTGTTGATCTTTCAAATTCCTTGAGTTCATGCCTGTGTTTTTACACCAGCTGATATATCCATTGACTATTGATGGCCATCCTTCTTCCTCATGATGATCTTCACTTGTTATAAAGGACCAAAGATGGGTCTAATATATAAAAGAAATAGTAAGTGCTACACTTTCAGATGTGTTCCTTCAGAGACAGGAAGAACGTGGTACCAAACCCTTGTGATGTTATATGCCTGGAAGTTTGAGAACCGTCTGAGTTACAAATTAAGCACCCAAACTCCTTCAACTTGAGAAAGTTGGCATTGCAACTTGTGCCTGTCTCAAAATGTAGATCATGAAAAGCACCCATACACTTCTAAAAGGACATGATTGTGGTAATTGTCAGTGATTGTCTTCTAGTATTTCCAAAGGAGATTTGGAGTCTCAGTAGATAGGAAGTTCATTGAGAATGATTGGGTAATATTTGCCACTGATTACCATGACTATTTTTGGAGCAGATAATGAGCTGTGTGAATGATGAGCATTTGTACAGCAGGTATAGCTTCCAGAGCTGACATTTTTGAGCGCTTGTTACTTTTTGCTCTTTAGAGTTCAACAGATTATGAATCTCCACGAAGTTTGTCAGTAAGAAGTAAAAAAAGAAGCTAGAGATGGTCTAAAACTTATTTCAGTATGAAGGTCTTTGACAAAGACCTAGGAAAAAGGGAATCAAAACTTTTTTTCCTATTCCCTCAAAGGAATGGTGATGGGGTTTTCTGCAAAACAGACTGATTTTATTTTTGCTGAACATCCCAAATTTAGTAAAAGTAGCTTGGATGAGTGAAAGAAAACAGAACCAGGTGGTGTTTCATGATTGGGTCTGAATTTAAGGAATATTAATGTTTCACAGAAAATAATAGCACAAAACTTTTCTTACTTAAAGATATATGGTTTTTTTCTCGAGGTGTAATGCTGAATGTCAATTGCCAAAAACTATTCAAATATTAATTGACTAACTTTCATATTTTTCTTTCTGCCTGACTGTCCTATAAAACTTTCAACATAAAATAGGAAGTATTTTAAAAAAAGGATTAAAAACTCAATTCCAGGCCATTGCACTGATGCTTAGGAATGACACATGCTTCAAGCCAGCATGGATCCTGACTCATTGTTTGTAGCTGAAAAGAATCATATAGGCTTTATGTCTTAGCAATATTCTAAGGAGATAACTAATATGAAATAATATATATTGGTAACCTCTCTATAATCACTTTCCTTTTCAGAGAATGCTCCAGGCTTGACAGCTCCAGGAAAGGGCAGGAGCAGACAAAGAGTGTAATGTAAGTCTGAACACTGCTTTGCTGGCTCTTTTTTTTCCTTCTCAGTATCTGTTAAGTAAAAATAGATTACCATAGATTTTTAAACCCAGAGCAGACATTTGAACTGTTATTTTCACCTCTGATTTCCATCAAGGTATTTTAAAGGCACCCAGTAATGTATCCTGTGTATCAAGACACACACACACACACAAAAAAAAAAAAAAAAAAAAAAAAACAAAAAAAAAAAAAAAAAAAAAAAAAAAAAGGGAGAGAGGAAAAAAAAAAAAAAAAAAGAGTGCTCAGTGCTTCTGTGGTGGTGAGAGGCAGCGCGCTGCACTCTTTGTAGTCCACAACTAGGGAGTTCAAAAGCTCTAACAAAGACTTCTATGCAGCCCATGCTTTCTTCTGCTACTTTTATTCTGAGCAAAATGTATTCAGTTAACAAAGAAATGGGAAATAGTGATCTTAAAACAATTTTCATGCCAGAAACTGGATTTTTGGTGGAATAATGAACTGATGTCCTGTAAAAGGTTGAAAAAAATTAGATCAGTGAAAGTATTTGATGGCTAGGAGGAATGTAACTTGTCTGTATTTATACAAACTTTTCCTCTAATAGGACTGCCCAGTTACTTTAATATAATCAATAGGAAGAGTCTGACACATGATGAAAACTTGTTCCAATTCTACCCATGTGTATGACATGAAAATGGAGAACTACAATTTAGATGGACCATTAGAAAACTGCAATGAAACCATCCATTGAATGAACAAGGACATGAAAATGCTCAAGTTATTATTTAATATTTGGACAAAAGATTCTTGGGAGAGGTTTGAAGTTAGGTTTCAGAACTATCAGGTCTCCTGATGATTTATTCTCCAATTTAAGTCCAAGACTGGGTGGCAAGTAAAAGATAATAGCAGTAGATAATTGACAATAAAATAAAAAGCACCTGCAGGTGAGATACATACAATTTATTATTAGCAAATCTGTCAGTCCACAGAGACTCCCAGCTGTGTTCTCATCATCAGAACAGGGACATGGACCTGTAGAAATGTTCCACACTCTGCCTTTACACGTGTCATTTCTTGATGAAAGGCAGTGGTCATTTCCTCAAAATTTTATCTACAAGCCTTAATTCTCTGTCCTTTTGCTGCTCTGTGCTTTCTCTGTTATTCTGGAAGGCCTGGTAGAGATATTTAAAAAACAGCTTGCAATTTGTGATCTCTGCCTTATCACCCTTGAAAGTTAATTTTATTTTTTTATTACTTGGTTATGCATTTGCTAGGATTACTCTCACACTAAATTGTGGAAAAATCCTTGTTACTGGAAGTTTGGAGTTTCAATGATTCACGGATCTGTTTCTAGGGGAAAAAAAAAGGAGAGATTAAAAATCACATGAAAGCAAGACACTGAAGGGAGGAAAAGTAAATGAGGCTGAAACAACAATCATGGTTTAACTTGGATTTTATTTGTTACTAGTAATGGTTATTGCCATCTGCGAAGGAAGTGTATATTGGTTAGACAACCAATACATTTTCTATATTATTAAAAGTAATAAATGTTTTTCATCTTCACAAAAGTTTTCCATGCTCTATTGACCTGTCCATGGAGACCTGTCATTGAAGATACAATACTTGAGTATTCTGTTCCAAAATCACAACCAGTAGAGGACAGTGTTTTCAAAAATATCAGATGAATGGCTGTAAATTGTTGACTGGCTGATGATACCATTATACATGACATTGCCTTCAGGTCAACATTTCTGAAAATGGTAAAACTTTCTAGGGAGTCGACTTGACTGGTCACAGATAGCACAGGTAAGCACTGTTGGCAAAATGTAGCATTTTATAAATTCTGTAAAGTCTGACTTGCTAAAATGCTTCCTCTGCTCACCTTTAGACAAACAAAATTATGTAAAACAAGTGATCCAGTTACTAATAAAAATATTCTATTTATAGTTGTGTATTATCAATCTTTGGGGAGTCTTTTTGCATTGCAAAGTTAGTCTTGCTCCAGAAAATTCTCTAGAAAGTTGTAATGTGAATTTTTTAAACAGTGTTTTTCTCCATTTTACATATTCTTATATGGCTTTGCCCAGGTCTACAAGAAAATTAATACATGCAGTAATTGTTGGGTTTTTTTTTCAGAAGAATAAAAGCTCACACACACACACACACACAAAACCAAAAAAAACCAAAACCAAAACCAAAACAAACCAAAAAACCTCCAAAAAACAAACAAACAAATAAAAAAAACAAAAAAAAAACCCCAAAAAAACCCCCAAAAAAACCCAACAGGTATTGAGAAGAGAAATAAATTATAAAATCTGACAATGAAAATAAGTAGAATTGAGGTAAAGATCTGCCATGCTTTTTAGTAGATATACTATAGCAGATTAGAATTACAATTTACATGAAGGATCAAAGATACAACTTTTATGTATGCATGTTTTGTTAAAAGAAAAACTAAATTAAACAGAAAACCTAGTAACATGCAATTAAAATATCTGCAGAAGGAATTATTCTACAATCATAATGTTGCTAACAACAGGCAGGTTGTGTCCCACACATATATTAAAAAAAAATTATTTCTAGCAAGTTACCAAAAGATTCTTGGAATTTGATGCTATCAATTCATCAGAGCATAAAAATACATTTGAACTACATGACCTTTATGAAATTTGATTTGGTTTTCATGTTTGAAATTGAATCTATTAACTTATTTTGTTAGGTAGAAAAATCAGTGGGAAGAGCACAGGGTGATCATCTTTAATTTTTTTCACTAGAGGCATTCGAATAATTTGCAGGAAAGCTTTTTCCTTCAGTATTTGAAGGTTAAATACAGACACATATTTGTGGAAACAAGACTATTCTTACCTGCAAATTATTTCATTCCTCAAATTAATGCTGACTTCTTCAACTGTGTAAATTTATCATGTTTAGAAGTAATTTCTTACAAGCTTTATAGTAGCAGCATATTTTCTCCTCAATTCAGTCTGTCCATCGAAAGCAAGCTCAAAATAGTTGGAACTATCTTTCCAATCACACTGCGTGAGATCTAGAAATTACTCCACTTCTTTCTAATCCTTGGAAGCAAACTCAATTCATTTTGACATGTTGTCAGAAAGGTGTACTTTTGTTTTCAAGAAAAGCAATGGAGAGATTTAAGGCTCACTAGGAAATAGAATTAGTCCTCCTAATAGAATTAGAATAAACTTATTTTACAACAATCCTGAACCTAGGATCACAAGTCCCAAGCAATGTAACATTACTGTCATAATCATAGAAGAAATTCTGTAAATCTTTATTTCATTAAGAAAAGAATGAAGTAAGGAAAATGACCATGAGAAACAAAAACATTTGGGTGTGCTGCATGTTAATTCTAGATGGTAGCATCTTTCTTAACAAAAGCCTCAACCAATTTTATTTGTATTTCTACTTCTGTTTCTTATTTTATTTTACATTTATTATGTAGATATACGAAGGCTAGCTCTTGCTAGATCTCAAATGCAGGTTTGATTTAAGAACAGTAAGTTAGTATATAAGTCACAAGCTAAACTCTCTCCTGTGACCTGAATACATTTCTTTTCCCCAATAAGATTTTTGTTGGATTCTTTTTCAGATTTTAGCAATAAGGCTGAATTATGAGGAAAACCTCTGGATATGTACCAAATAATTTGAAAGGTAGGTCTTTAGTGGTAGCTTACTACAATTTTTTTTCTAAATAGGTTCAGAATTTCTGTCTTTTCAAATGTATTCTGACGCACATTTATAACACGATTTATGACATCTGCCACTTCCACAAGTAGCCCCATGGATTTAGGGGAGATTACTTCTGTGAGCAAATGCCACCTAAAGTGAAAGATGCCTATAGAAATTAGAAATAAGCCTCCCTAGTGTCTAACTGGTCACTAAAAACATTTCCTATATGACATTTCCAGGTTTACTTTTTAATATTTTGCCATATTTTTTTTGCATTGTAAATGCTGAAGAACCTTCTTGTCTTTTTTCCTCCTCAAGATCAAAATGTTTCTGATATTCTCATTCCTATTTTATGGACTGCACAGTATTACATAATAATCATATATAAATAAGGCACAGATCTACACCCATATTTAGAGCATAATTCAATTATTTAATTTCTTTCATGACAATAATTCTTTTCTTCATCACATATTACTATTGTTCCTAAACACTTCGAAAACCACCATGGTTGTAGCCTTAGCAGATGTAACTGCACAGCATTTAATAGTTTGTAATTTCATATGATTTGGGTAGTGTGCTATACAATTTGCATTGTCATTTTGCACAGCAAGCCGACAATTATTAACAATATATTTTCCCTATCCTGTTTGTGCTGCTCTGTTTTTCATAGAGGGTTACACATGAGTTAATTTTCAGAAAGAGTGGTTTGAAAGAGGTCTGGAGCTGGGTTGTTTATGAACACAGCCTTTTCTCTTATTTCTAATTAGTGTGAAATGGTTCCAAACAGGAGTCAGTACTGCAGAAGTCTGTGCTGCACAAAGCCAGCCTTGTTAACGGACACAGAGAACAGTTTGTTTTGCCGAATAAACAACTTTGTCATAGTGCTTTTCAAAAAGAATATAATCCAGTTTACCAGCTGCCCTCTGAATGTTGAATGCTGTTGATGTGCATCTGGAGGTCTTTCTTGGGGATTAAATCTTTATTCCTGTTTAGAGTCCCAGGCCTACTTAGAGAGAGTTTCAAAAGAGAATCAGTCATAAAAGCACTATTTTAATTTTTTATTAAAGCTTGTATATATTCTTCTATTTATACAATTGAACTGAAACTTAATCTTTGCATATTTTTCTTTAACTTTCTATTGTGCCTTGCATAATTATAAAGTGATTCATGCTGCATATACTGATTCTTAATAGCTGAGGAAAATTCATTAATGTAGGTCTTGGTGTAAGTTTTGAAATGAAATGTTCTTCTGCTCTGTCTCAAAATAGGTAGTGGAGATAGATGTTCTTTTGGAGTTTCTGCAGTAAAGCAGGCTCTAAGCATTTTAATTTTCCAAAAATACCAGACCCAGTCTTATTGTCATTTCTATAATGTTGCATATGGGAATGGATAGTTTCATCAGGCAAGGAAAAAACCTGAAATTATGCATAAAGCTGCCTTTGGTGTTGACAAAAGCATTGCTATTAAAAAATAAAATAAGACACTCTTGTATATGATTTCTCTTCTCAAACTTGTGCAAGGTTAGTAGCCTTTGACTACCCTGTATGATTTTAGTTAGCTCACACTGATCTTCAACTCCAATCATCATGTAGTCTAAATGAGGAATAAGGCATAACTTAATGCTGGCTAATGATCTGAGAACTTCATTGGCAACCTCCCATTAAAGAAGCTCTGAGTCAATAAGGGGAGTAGAAAAGCAAAGGATATGGGAATGTGAACACTGTCAGTAGTAGGGATTTGTGTGCACTCCTTAGGAAACCAGTTATACTTTCTATGTAATTAACAGGAATTTTCCTGTTATCTAAATGGAAGGAGCAACTGACACTTTAAATTTTAAAATTACTGTCTGTAGACTCCTGAGACTCAGAGATTCAGCCAACAGGAGGAAAAAGAAGGGGAAGGTTATGCTATGAGAACATAGAACCTTGTGTACTGCTTTGCAAGAAATATTTGTCCCAATAGAAGGAAAAAAGAACAGAGGTGTGTTCAACCTGACCTCTTCTCCCAGGCATTGTATGTGCCATCATGTATCTTGCCTTTGGAGTGTACACTGCCTACCCTGTGTAAATAGTGAAGAATACTCCTGAGCCTGAGAATTTATGTGACCTCCACAGTTTGAGAAGACATTTTGGATGTCATGAGATGTTCTGGTTGTAAAAACTATGAAAGTCACATGAAGAAAAAAGATTAAATACTCCATGGAAAAAAAAAATCATTAGTGCTTCTGCACTGAAATTAAACTGAAGTGAAAGGGTCTTTGTCCCACCAATAAGCAATGCTTTCCTTCCTCAGTATAAGTTGATTCTGAGGCTGTCAAGTATGATGATGATAAGCTACGTAGAACAGACTTTGTCAAAGTTCAAGTGTGACTTTTGATTTATTAATTTTTATTTTGATAGGGTATTAATTGTCTCCCCTTCCTCTTTTTTTTTTTTTTTTTGGTCTTTATGTTTCTGTTAATGAATATTTGTGGCTAGTTATGTCTTTGACTTTTTTAATTTTTTCTTTTTTCACTTGCTATGTGTACACCCCCTCCATGTTCTGATCATCTGTGCCTATCAATATATCAATAAAGTGGAAGGGCATAGACTCAAAGATCTACAATAGGAAGAATGATCACTGGAGTTATGATACCAGAATGTAACTCATACCTTGATAGATGGATAGCCTTGATGGATACCTTTGAAAGGAAAATGTCACTTGTCTCAACCCTTCATCTTTTTTTAGCTTTGGAAAGTACAACTTTAACTATACTTTCTAATTTGGCACTAGAATGCAGCTCAGAGCACAAATTAAGTATTTCTTTCTGGTCAGCTTACCAAAGAGATATGTGAGCTTGTTGAACATGTAAGCATATAAGAAAGCTGCAATTAAGAGTAATACATATCACAGAGGTGTCATTGAGTTGAAAGAATGAATATAGCAGCTGCCTCCCTTCTTTGTTTTTCTCCCCTTAGCATCAGACAGAATGTCTTGGGCTTTCAATTTCAAAGTCTTAATAACATAAAATGTGTGACTTGTTTACTTTCTAGAATTAAGAGCGTAAAAAGTCGAGAACTAGATCTCTTTAGCTGTGTCAGAGTGGAAGAGACATGACATGAAAGAGTCTCTACTGAATGCCCCTCCCTTTCCTATATGACTCCCTCACCTGTAGTTAGCCTAATTAAACTGAATAGGGGACTGCTCTTAATTGGCTCCTTGCTCTATTAAGTAATGCAGATTACACAATTGAAGAAATTTTAATTTCTTGGAATCTAATCCATCCTCTCAATGGTGGGCTTTGAATTTTTTTTTCCTTTTAATGTTTTGTAAGGGGCCAAAAACCCTGAAAGATGTCATACAGACAGATTGGAAAATAAATGTTTTTATGTAATTTCTTTCATTAATTCTTTTTTTTTTCCTCTATGTAAAGTATGTAACCAGATTATTTAGAATGTTAAGTGTCTCCAGATTTCTGAATTTACAGGCCAAATCTGAATAAGTCTACATTACGCCTTTCTTTTAGCCATTTTGACTTAGAGAGAGAAAAAGCTGTAATTAACACAAATATTGAATTTTATGGAGCTCTATGTTTTGCAGTACAAACTGAGTGAGGTTGCATTATGAACTGATATCTTCACAGTCAGGCCTTCAAAAAATTTTGGGCACTATCATTTTCCAATCATCTTTTGCAGTCAGCAATAATCATAGGATTTTAAAAGAGAAAATACTCATTTACTCAAGGCCACTTTGTTCAACAGCTACTGATACGATAATATTACCCAGGTCATGAAACATTTGTGAGGGCCTTAATCTTGTATGATCATCCATTTCCCCATTTCTCTATACATCAAGAAAAAAGTTGTGTTGAGTCCCACTGAATAATTCTGGGGCAAATAAGAGGTTCACGTTCTAAGATTGGGATAGGTCATTTTTCTAGTCAGCCTCTGTGTTTGAGATCAGATCTAATGCTTTCAGGAAGACTTTATTAACATATTTTATCATTTTCAAAACAACATTCTGGAATGTCTAGCTGGAGATATTTTGATGTCCAATGCCTCCTATTAAATTAATATTTTCTTCCCATCCCCATTAACTATGACCTTCTATCCTCCTGCACTATAAGGCATTATTTTCCTTCCTCCATTTTCTTTCTATATGTACTCTAGTCTTTCAGTAATGTAATTTTTGTAATTTCTTTCTAAGGTATAAGAATAACTGCTACTGCCCTCAAGGCTATGGAAAAACAGGACAATGACAACAAAGGTTACTTACACGGGAGCCTCAGAAGTCCTCAGGACATGGAGGAGGAAGAAATACCTTGAACAGATGGCTGAAGAAAATTGCTAGGAAAAAAAACAGTGAAATTCCACCTGGAAAAGGTGGAGATCAGATTAATGGAGAAATCAAGATTTCTGTGATAGGGAAAGGAACAGAGAGAGGAGAAGGAGAGTTACTGGAAAAGGAGGAAAACTTCACTAAAAAAATATTTTAAAAGTTGTAATGCATTCTATTGTTTAGCAGTATCCTTAAAAATCTGCTGTGTAGCTATGGGATCATATACACTCTTATCCTATTGTTTGTGTATTGTGTACTTGCATATAAAGGCACAAGTTGAATTGCATTATTAGCAGTCACAATCTGTATTCAATGTTTCAGAAATAAGGGCCACAAAATGTCATAAATGTGTCTATTTCACACATACAGTATCTTCCTTTTTCAACTGAGATACTTTCAGAATCATCTGTATATGTAGGACCTTAAAATGGAGCACCTGTGAAAGACTATAGTGCTTGTCTTTGCCTTGGTTAGCAATCTGAGATTTTTGCCATTGTGTGTGAGGAAATGTCTTTGAAAAAAATCCCCAGTGATTAGGATTATTTCCAAGTTTCTTCACTAAGCTTGAAGAGATTTCTGAAAGAAAAACTTTGTGATTTTATAACACCATTACTGCACTATGGTTTTTATTTCATCTGTGGTTACTGAATTCCTAATGATATAATTCTGAATAGGCAGAGAATCTTAAATTTTTCAGTGGGAGATGAGTAGCAAGACACAGACCTTCATGTAGTTTTAAGAAAAAAAAGTATGGTGATTGGTAAAAATTTTTTTTGTTTGTTTGTTTTTTTTTACAGTGAGAAAGATTCTCTTCTGCTAATAAAATTGCCTATTAAAGCTACACTTGTATCATTAAAAAAACTGTGTAGAGTCAATGCAGTAACATTAGTCTCACGAAATAGTTTGACAGTATTGAAGCCATTAAGTGCTCATCTGATTTGTCTCCTATGTCATCCTTGTGTTAAAGAATGGCTTAATAACATTTTAATTTAAATAGCTTTGCAGGGATTGTTAATAAGTTTTAAATATTCTGTATCCTCATTGAAATACAAACTCATGTGGAACAAAAGGTATTTCTGATCAGAGGAAAGAATATCAACTAATAGGGAAACCTATCTCCAAATGTGTTGTTTATATGTATAATTAGTGACTGACATTTGCAAATATTCTGTAGCTTCAAGTGAATATGAAAATATTTTTCACTAAATCCTCTCTTCCTTTTTAAGTCATCCTTGCCTATAACTAGGTTAACTTTGGTGCAAACTTTTTCTCTTCTATTCTTTCTAAAATTCTATCAGTCCTCTTCAGAAAATAAGCAAATATAATCCTTTCCTCTAAACAAAGAATAGGAAGAAATTCCTCTGTGTTTCTATAGACCTCTTATTTTCATTTATGCAAACTTCCTCTGTCTTTCTAACCCAATTTTATCAATCTGCAGAATTCCTTGGCCGCTGTGACTGCTATTTTGAATAGCATCTTTACCAATTATTTGATATTTTTTTGTTCGGTTGCAGTCATTCTGGTTCATGCAGTTGTATATAAAAACTAAAAACTGGCTTGGGAAGAAAGCTATTTGTAATGATATAAATTTCAGTTTTGTGAAATGACACTTGCAAAAATTGTAAGTAAATTGTTTGAAAATCACATTTAGAATGATCTGTATTCACTGTTTGTATGGTGAATCTGAAAGAAACAATTGCATGCTTATTTCCTTTTAAAGGGAACATTATGCTGTTTTCACTGTTTAGTTGCTACTATAATGTCTTCAAGTTAAAAGCAATTAGGATAGAAACCTTGTTGTGTGACATATTTATGGCAATGCTTTCCAGCTAGTATTTAACCCAGTTCTGTTTTGATGCTAAGTTACAGTCAGTGAATGGAGCAGTAAAAGATACATTAAAAAGATATGGAGATTATAATGAAGAGGTAAAAAGAACCTAACAGCTAAACAAGTGCAAGACTAAAATAAATGCCAAATGAAAAATCAGGCACCCAGGTCATTGTCAAAAAATCCCATATTCTGGACCACTCATTTTGTAGATATTGTGCCATATGAATATATATAATAATTTGTACCCATACCATGCCAAATGAACACAAATATTTATTATACAAATTATTATATTCACCATACTTTGAAATGTTCTTTGGAGTTTTCTATAATTCTTTGGAGTTGCTATAATTGTTAAATTATAGCAATTCTACTATTTTCTGTGCTGAACAATGTTAGATGCATATTTTTGAAAAACTATCTTAGCCACAAGTAATCTGAAAGGTAGAGAAGTGCCCAATCCTGTTATAAAACTTCTTCTATTTTTTAGATATTTAAGAAGTAAAGGATGAATTCTCATTGGCTTTGTTTATTCATCTGCTTTTTTAACACCACTTCATTTCAGAATGGCCTAGATTCCCACTGTTAAAAGAAAGCATGGAAGATGAAGCCTGAGCGTCTGTAGGATGGAGTGGAAAGGAGCCTGGAAGTCTTCTTTCTGCTATTCTGAAGGAGCTTCTGAGACAAAAGAACATCTTGTCCAGTCACAATTAGTGGACTTATAAATGTGAGCTGCTCTTGGAAGCATCACCAATTTTCATGAGGTCTGCACAGAAAATTAGGAAAAAATAATTTCTAACCTTTCCTAGTGCCAGTCATACCTAACCTGTAGTATTTTGTCTCACTGTTATGGTAAAGGCACATAGTGTGTTCCTCTGCCAAGATTTCAGCATTAATGCCCACAATACTCACTATTTGATGAATGCGTTGGCATGAATGAAGCAAACATTAGAGCTCTTTTCTGTTTATCCAAAGGCCACAAAAATTAAGGAGGTGCTATTTTTTCTTGTGGGGCTCTACTGCTATGGAACATGGTAAATAGCAAGTCCCTGATGACTGTCCTGATTCATCCTGTCTGTCTCAGGCACAATAACTCATTACAGAATTTATATCCATGATTCATCTTTCTATTCTGATTTTTTTCTGAAGATACCAACTCCATCACTAGCAGTCCTTTATCTTCAGACTATGTCTTTTTCTTGTGCAAGACATGAATGGCTCCAGAAGGACAGCACATCAAGCCCTAAGTGATCAGAGATTTCTCCCCTTATTGCTCCTTACTTTCTTTTTCATTTGCCCTGTAATAACCTCATTCTCTTTTTTCATTCCCTTGCCTTTTGCCACTTCTTTGCTTTCTTACCCTAGTCACTCCACCTATTCATCTGTTGCAACTAGGAAGGGCCACTCTGCCATTAACTCCCTTTCTGGATTTCTCATAATGCCCACACTCAGGCATTTTGCTATATTTCCTTTTGTCAAGGTCTTTTTCTCCCTCAGGATGTCTAGTCTGTCTTCATCCATAGTTGTTCAATTGCTTTTGACAAATTTGATCATGTATTTCATTGTGAAATGTTGCCCTGTGGGAATCTCACCAGTACATCTCTCCTCTTTCTCAGGTAGCTCTTACGTAGAAAACTGATCTCCCACCACTCTTTCCCAGTGCCTTTGGCTCTATACTCTGTTTCCTTCATACCCACATTTTGCATGGTTCTGTCTACTTAAATACCTCAAACAATTGTCTTTATAATGTAAACACCACAATTCAGACAGCAAAGGCCAGGAGGTACAAGGAAGAAAATTTGCACTCTAATACTTGCTATCATCTAAAAGTGTGGAGATCTTGTCCAGAAAAACACAACCAACCAAAATACTTCGGAAAACCAAGATTTCAAAATAATTTTCATCAAATATTGTAAAAAGGAAATTTCATGCCATGTTTACTGCTGCCATATTTTCTTAATTTAGAAAGTTTGAACAAAATTGTAAAAGAATAAGTATTTATAAAAAGATAATATAAAGCAAATTAATGAATTTTATCACCTTTTGTGGCAAAAAGCTGGGCAAAGAAAGAGTCTAAACCAAGACTTTTTAATTATGAAAGAGATTTTCCTTTAGGGAATATTGGGAAGTGCTAATGTTTCTTTCTGAAATCCCCCTGTTCATAGAAGCAATATAGTTGTGAAACTAAAATGGAAAAATGTTACAAAATTAGAACAATCCAGATAACTGTGATTACTTTACCTTTTTGTCTCTTGGTTTGCTTTGTGTTCTGATATGATTTTGATAACTAAATTACAGTTTGGTTATTCCTGCAATATCTAAAATGCAGTCTCATGTGATACCAGAACAAAACTTCTGAGGTAAACAGGATTTCCAGATGCTCAACCCTTTCAAGTCTGCTAGGCTTGCAATTTTGAAATCTCATCTCTACAAAGAGAACATTTAATTTTCTAGCTTTTACGTTCAGAATCAAGATGCAGACAGGCAGTAAAAGGAGCTTAATGTTCTCTGCGACAATCTTTTCCAACTGAATTTTTCTTTAACACGAATGAATAGCCTGTTTGTCTTTAGAATTAGTATGATTCTTCATATCAAGAAGTGCACTGCTGGAAAACAGGCAGTCGAGCAGACAACTAACTGAAGGAAAACACATATATTTCTATATGTATCATAATAAAGTAGATTCTTTAGCTTATAATATTGCAGTGTTGTGTGCTAGAAACAGAAAAAAATCAACAGTTTGTTCACAATTGTTGAAAGTTCATCATCTAAACACTCTTTCAGGAAATACTTGCAATAATAATAACCATCCTTCAGCAGATGTCTGAAGAAATTGGCCAGTAAGAAGAAAATACAAAGACAGCAAACGCATTTGCAAGTATTTAAAATCAGGACTTTTAATAAACAATCCTTGTTCTGTAAGGTTCTTGATTTTTTTTGTTTGTTTGTTTGTTTTTTGTTTTTTTTTTTGTTTTTTTTTTGTTTTTTTTTTTGTTATGCTAAACAGAAGCAGAATTTTCTTCACAATTTTGACATGATTCTGTTATCATTATTTAAATATGTGACAACAAAACTTCTGCATTTCTGGATGAGATACTGCAAGTCTTCACCTGATGATGTCTACCCATAAAACAGGGTTAGACAAATTAAAAAAAAAAAAAATTATCATACTCACCTTTCTTCATATGCACTTTTCTAAGACTGCTAAGGACTAACCAAATCTCAGTGTATTAATTTATATTCTCTATGGAATTTTTTCTGAGGGGGAATTGCAAGAGCTGTTTAATACCATACCATAGAGGAGACAAAATTATCATTTTTTGTTAATTCTTTATTCCATAATTGGCAAAAATGAAAAGCACTTTTTTGACGAGGCTCCTTATTTGTTTGAACAATCTGGAAAATGAATGGACTAGTAATGAAGCATAATCTGACAGATGATGACAGAAGGCAGAACTAGGGAAGATGATTCTTAGCATTAAACCCCTGTACAATCCTGCCTTAATTAACAAAGTAATTAATCAACTGGGCCTAACATACCATCTGACTAAAACCTTCTTTGCTAAAATGTTGTAAAGCAAACCCCCAGAATGAGTCTGAGTAAGCAGGGAATGATATAGAAAGCCTAAACATTCCAGAAGCTGCCTCCCAATTCTTGCATATGGAAAATGTGGAATTTTTTTCTATAACAGTCTTGGAAATTAGAACTACTTCATACCTTACAGGTTTCAGAAGGTTTGCCTTGAATTTGGATAAGTGAGGAAAACAGAGTTAGGATTCTGATATCATTATTTGTTTCCAGAGGTCAAACACTTGCATCTTAGATAAATGCCTGAATTTTGAATGTTGACTAATCACCAGAGGTTGGAGCCCTATAAACAGCAAGAGTACAATTCAGAAAAATATATTTATGAATGGCTGGATATTGCTTCCTGAAATCACATTGCATCCATATTAGAGAAGAGACACATTTTATTCTTCTGTCTTAGCAGAGTTATAGGTACTGTGTCAAACTGATGATTGCAGCAAAATCTGTGGGACTGCATAATTTGAACATCATGACAAAATGAGTTGGGATTCAAAACTTCCATTACTGATTAGCAATGGAAAATCTTAGCTATCAGTGCCCAAGGTATAATTCCATTTCATAATCTTGACAGGCAATGCAAAATTGACCAGTAACTCACAACAGGGCAAGTACTCTTGACCAATCTAAGTTGTATATTAGTATGTTGCAATTTGGATTAATTCGTAAATTCAGTGAGCCTCTTTGTTCTGTAAAACTAATTTAGATGCTTTCCCTTTTTATTTTTTAATTTAATAGAATGTTCTTCTATTTCTAGCAAAGTAATACAAAAATTGTAAGTGATGAGATGAAGAAAAATCAATTGATTTTTTATGAGATTCAAAACTTTGGTCTTTTGTAGAGCTTAGTGTGAAGTTTTGGGGCATTGTCATTAATAACATACAGTTTCAGCCATTTCTTTTGGCAGACAGCTTCATGAGATAAACAATGGGATGCAAATTCTGCTTCTACATCAAACAACCTCATCAAAACTGAAGGAGATAAAACTCACAACGTCCTGTAGAACTTGGTGATAGCTGTGCTCTCACACTGTGCATGCAGCAGTTACATCTCCTTGGACCTAGTGTATTCCTAGGCTTTAGGTCAGCTTAACCTTGAAGTTTAGTTGTCCTAAACTCTGTGCAAACATCAAATAGTTTTAGGGCCCTGAATTTTGTCCTTTTGCTATAGTACTGGTTGAATCTCATTCCACTTAAATTCTAGTTGACTGGACAAATGAAAAGTTTTTGTGGGGGGCAGAGTAGGGGTGAAATGAGACACTAGATGTAATGCCTGAGAGGTGTGGCAACCTGAAAATTGCCTAAGTTGCTTTGTGATTGATTGCTTCTAGGAAAATTGGGAAATTTATATCTTAAACAAACTGTTTTCAGACCAAACAAGGGGAAAGGATGGTGATAAGCAGATCCTCCACATGTGGAACATGCCAACTTGAATGTACATAACCTGAAAAACTCTCTGTTTTGTGTGCCCTCACACCCAGAAGATCAAGACTGCAACCATTACTCTGATCACAGATATTAAAATTGCAGCAATCAAGTTGCTGGATTCATGGGTTGTGATACCTTTCCTTTCCATTATTTACTTTTATCTCTTTTTTTCTTTCTTTTCCCCACATATTTTCTATGTGACATTTACATATTTACAGAAAGGAACCAAATGGCTGCATGCCTTCTTTCTACTGCACTTAAATTTATTTAAGAATAAATCTGCCTCATACACATACACCAGTCACTCAGGTTTTTTTCACTCTAATTCACCCAGGGATGTATTAAGAGGAACCTGAGCTACTCTGCCTCAGAGGTGGGTCATAATGGGAGGAAAAAATAACACTGCACACAAACATGAAGGAAAAAGTTTTCTCAGAAGAAAATTACAAAGAGAAAATCAGCTCTCTTGAATTTACAAAGGTCACCTAGTTCTCACAGGACGAGCAGAATATTAGCACAGTTAATGCTGAAGCTTAAACTGCAAGAAATGGCACTTCTAGAGTCCATATTTTGATTTTCAGTGTGACAGTAAATTCTTGCTGCCATGTCCTAACTTCTGCTAATATAGACTTGCCAACAATTTCAGCATAAAACTGTGATTTCCTTTTTTTATTCCATTCCCCTATTCAGCAGGGATATTTCTACATATTGGGATGAATCATTCTTTAGACTATGAACTGACAAATTCTAATCCAGAAATGTCTGTAGAGCAGTATTTCACGTGATTTTAAACAAAATATAAATATGAATTATATTCCACCATCATTTCATCTGATAGCAGTAGCTCTGAAAGGCCAGTTGGCAAAGTGGCAGTGATGAAATATAATCTTGATACAATACAATCAGTGTGATTTTTATTTACCACAACAACACAGGATTTTTATTCTGTCATATCTCTTTTTCTTGTCTGAATTTCCTTTCCCTTGCTATACTGGAGCCATAGTGAGGTCCAGGCTACTGATAATTATTTTAGGCTGATTCTCAATAGGCTGGTAAAGTGCACTTTAAAAGCATTTTAAAATCACATTGCATTAAACTGCTTTGCAGAGCAACCACTCTTATGAAAGAATCTCACCCATGAAGACACTCAGGCGAGAGCATACATCTTGGATGTATGCCACATATCAATCAAATATAAGTGGTGCTTGAAGATTATTATTACAGGATTTATTTCTAGTCATCAGCAAGCAGCATTGTTCAACAGAAATAGACAAGCAATTAATGTAACATGCTCAGGAGTACAACACTTTTTAAAGTTAAAAGGGACATGATGGAAATTGTTTCCTATGATTTCAATTATAATATGCTAATATTCATAGCCATAGCAAAATTTTATAAAAAATTCAATACACAAAATAGACACTCACCTGTGAAAAGCAATATTGGTTCCCAGTCTTACTTTTCTTTCCAGATTCTTATATCACAACTGATAGTGCATATTTATTTAGAAAAGTAATGATTGGGTTGTGGTGTTCACACTTAAATATCTCCTATTTTCCTAAATAGTGAGAAGCAAAGATTTGTTTATTCAGCTGGGGATCCCACAGCCTGTTACTTAGGTGTCTGAGTCTTTACTAGAGGGAAAAACCTTAACTGAAATATTTGATACCAGCATAACTAGTGGTGTATATATATGTCTCTCTACATAATGGAGAAGCAGAATTGTGCCAAGAAGTTTTACCTGGATTTCAGTATTTAGGCATCTAACATTTCTGTTCTAGTTCACATGATAGGGAGGGATACTAATCAGATTTGACCTCATGCAATGTGTTTCTGGACATTACTTCTTTATCCGTTTTCACCGTATATGTGCCCATATAACAGATGCCAGAATGACATGCAGCTAGGGAGCAAGTGTAATGTTTGTCTTTAGAACACAGGGATAGTTTTGTGTCACTGTCTGTGGGCTTGTCTTTGCCTAAATAAAAAGCTGTAACTAGGCACAAATGTAAACTGAGTGTTACCAGGTGCCTTATGACGTTCCCCTCATTTTCCTATTAACTACTCTAAAGGTTGATATTATCACAGAAACTCATTTTTTGAGATATTTTAAATTAGATTGTTTATTTGTTTCTTCTCATCTCTTCTAGTGGCCACTGACATATATATGCCTCTAACACAGGTTTCCCATTACAGTAAGCAATAAGGACAGAACCTGTACTGAAATGGAGGAAAACCAAAGGCTGAGTAACACACTCAGTCTAGAAATATTGGATACAATAATGACTTTTATCTAATGAAAAGCTGTCTATTTTGGTTGTGAGCTGAGGTTTTCTTGCTACTTCTACTTTTTTAGTTGTTCAATTTGATAAATTAAATAATGCTATCCATTAAAAACATTAAAAAGAAATTATTAATTTAAACTCAATTAAAAATAAATAATTAATTAAACACATAAATTTGTTTTACCTTTTTGTTTTGTGTGTGTTTTTTCATATGTGACATTGATACAGGGATAGAAGTGTGTGTGTACATAGCTTAAAGAATTAATTACCAGCCTCCTAGAATGTCTTCACATAAACTTGTAGCACAAAAAAAAAGGTCATTCCCTGTCAGAGTGAAAAGATGTAGTGTTACAACAAAGAATTTTTTGTTACCTTCAAAATTGCCCACTCTACTCACCATAAACTGTCATGGCTCATCTCTCACATAGTCTGAACACTGTTTCAAAAACTTTTTTTTGAATGGTCACAAGGTCGCTGTGAGAAGGAAATATTTGTAAGTACCCCTCTGCACATCCTCTGGCACACACACACAAGACATTCACTTGTGAGAGAGACGAGGGTTATGCTTATATATGTATACATCTTTCTCCCAATGACTGCAAGGAAAGTTTTAATTCCTGCTACCTAATGGTCTATTTGCCTTGAGTGCTTCAGAATGGTTCAATAATCACTAGCCATGTGTGCATTTTGTTGAATTATTTAAGCTTATTTCCAGAGGGAAAAAGACAGGGAGGAAGGCAACTGATTCAATGCAAATGAAAAGCTTTTGAAGCTCCCTATGGTGAAGATGTGATTACAGTCAGACAGTTAATAACCTAGACTTAGAAATATCTGAAGGTTTTAAAACTGTCTGGCCAGTCAGTAAATGAGGTTTTTCCACACTGTTGACCAACTGCCATGCATTGTAATGGTTTCAGATTTGTTTGGATTGTGACTGGACCCACAAATAAGGAAAGGACCCCCTGCTTCATGATTTAGAAGAGCAGTTGGTAAATCTCAAAGGTTTATTTTCTGGATTTGTGCTTGAGCTTTCAGCCTTCAATTGCATACTTTCTACTAAGGTTTTCAGAGATTATACCAGGCTGTCCAGCTCTTCTGGGAAAAGGTTGGTTTATGTCAAGCTTTCTCTCCAGAGCTGACAGAATCCTTTCCCCTCCCATCACTGTCCTCAGTGCTCTTTTTCTCCTGTTCCTCGGCACAGTCAAGCCCTGCTGCCTAACACATTATATGTTTTACACCTTTGGACAACTGGCAGCAAAGGAAAAAGAAAAGCAGCAGTAATCCACACACATTTCTAACTCTATATATATGTAAGCAGCTCTGAAATGTTCAAAGTCCCTCACAATAAGAGGTGTGTCTGTAATCTATGTATGCTGCATGGTGGCTGGCTCAAAACTCTTTCAAAGGGATCCTGATAGCCAGCCACGAAGAACAGCCCCAGTTTATGGGCATTCCAGTGAAATTAAGCCACTGTAGATTGAATCTGATCTCCAGTGAGCTCCATTATAAATCATGTCTTGATCATCTTGTCCAGTGTGCAGCCACGTGGAAAGGCATAAACACTTGCCATCTGTCCAAAATGGTAGGAAGAAGTGCAAAATACTGTCTGTCCTTATGTTTCCTCCCATGTAAGCAGCACTGTATGGTGTGTGCTGCAGAGGACACTGAGGATGTACTATCCTGGAAAAGCAGGGTGCAATTCCTCTGACAAAGGCAGTGCACCCAGAGGAGCCTGGCTAAACTATTCTCATCTGCCATGCCTGTAGCTCAGGGCAAAAGAAGCCATAGGCATATTTAAATTATCTGCTAAACAGTTGGCAGCCAAGAAAACAGAAGCAATATCAATTGAGGGATGTACCTGCAGGGAATACTTTTCACATCCCACCCTCCAGAAATGACCTTCAGGGACATCCCTTCACGACAAACTGGATGCTCATACACTTCCATTTCTTCCTTCCGTTTTCCCCAAAAGCCAGCTGAGAGCCACTGAGTCCCTTGAGATGTGACTTCAGGCACTGTGGTTCTGCTTTCCCAGACAATGAATTGTGCTGTTTCCGTATGTTATGCGTGCCAAAGAACTTATAATTTTATTTCTGACATTTTTTCCTCTTTTTTCCCCAAGTTTTGGCCAAATTTCCCAGCTATGTTTAGTGCCTTAAAAACCAGTTAGCCATTGCTATTATTCATCCTGATTGAGAAAGAATAAATTGCTGTCATTAATTTTCAAAATAACATTTGTTTCATTGAAAGAAGATCAGCCTCTCCTTGCTGTTTTGTTCACACTCTCTCAGAATATGGATGTTGCCTAAAAGCAGAAATAAAGAGTTGAAATCAAGAACCTGGAAGTATAGATTAATTACACCTTGTTCTTTCCAAACACTTTGTTTTCAACTTCTTTTTTTTCCCTTCTGTGCAAAGTTCAGCCTTGCCTCTTCTGGTTCCCCTGATTTCCTTACCCTTTTGCTGATGGCAGATCATCCGTGTATTTTTCTCTTGACACAAGACAAGCATCAGACAAAGTCTGAGCTCTTCTGTTTCCTTTGACTGTTGGTCCACTCTCAAGCAAACTTCAACCTAGTTTTCAAATATACAGGGAATACTTCTTCCTGGTCAGGATTTCTAATACAAACTGCCCCTCTAATGCCATCTCTGTTTGAAATGGGCATATAGAAATGCATTCACTTATTCAATCAGCTTTAATTTAGGGGGGAAAGTTGTGTCTATTGATAAAATTTGTGCCAGATTTGAATCTTCTCAAGGAATATTTTCAGGTGCAGAAGGGTTTAGGAGATATTTCACAGCAGCCAATCATTTACACTGAATATTTGGTATCAATTGACAATACATGTATGGATCACTCTTTGAATCACTCCTTGGATTACATACAATAAGATATTATGCCAACTCAAAAATGCCTGAAGTTCAAAAAGAAATGGACTAGAATGGAGAGAAGCTTTCTACTTCTAAAAATTTCAAAATAAAGGAGAAATATGGATCATTAAGTGAATGAAGGATGGTAAAAAAACATTACATGGCAAAGTATTCATGCAATTAGTTCATATAACTATTTCTGTGAATTGGATTTTAAAAGGAAAAAAATCCATGTATCTCAGACTCTATTACATGTTGGTGGTAAAAAAATGTATGATGAAATGCACAACTGGAAGATCTGAGGCTGTGTAAAACCAGGAAGAGATGCATAACCCTCGATCTCCATTGAGTTTTAGAGGTCTTTTATGTGGCAGATACTCAGTGGTGAACTTTTCCCTGTCAACTTAAAGTGAGTTAAAAATGTTATTTTTTAAAAATTCAACCTTTTTATTTAAATGAAATGCAACTTCTATTTAAAATAAGTGAGTGACTACATAAGCATGTGGTGAATTTTGCATATTTTGTGAAGTACTGTAACTGAAAATTGTGCAAACTCAATAATTAACTGTTTTTCACAGTTAACTGGTTTTTCACAGATTGTATCCAGAGTGAGAATCTAGCCACTTATATTGAGACATTTAATACATTCCTACATAGAAATTTTCCTGTGCAGCAGCTTGTGAAATAAAGGACCATTTACACAGGAAGAGTCCATCTTTTTTTGTTCCATAAAAGATTTATTTATTTAATTCTGATTTATTTGTTTTATGGTAAGACTTCTAAAATTTTATGTGTAGGATAAATCTTAGGGTTATGTTGTTTCAGTATCATTTTAATACTTATATGCTAATGCTAGCTTTAGTAGAACACCTCCTGTTGTCCTTGCGTTAGTTAAAGGTAAAATAGAATATAGCAATAATAATGTCTAAACTCAGAAATGTCCAGAAATGTGCATCTGTGACTGAAAATCGTTTCGGAGGATCCAAAATTAGATTACAGTGCATTTACCTTGGGTGGTAACTAGCTAGGACTGGGGGGATGTTGTTTGTTTGTTGAGGTCTTGGGGATTTTATTATTTACTTGTTTATTTAGGCTTTTTCTCATTTTCTCTGAATTATGGAATCTCAGTTGTAGTTCCCGTTTAATTATGAGTGTAAAATCTTAACTGTATTTGCAGTGTTTAAGCCTGAAGATCGCTTTGGACACTGCTGTCTTTTACTACCCAGACACATGTGAAGCACGCAATGAAGATGAAGCAAATTATCACAAGCCTTCTATTTCCAAAGCAGACATAACAAATAAAACTTTTCTTTTTCTCTAGATGAGAAAAAAGCTGTGAATCACAGATTCACAGAGAATTGAGCCAGGTGTTTTTAACTGAATCAAAATAAGTTGCAGTCAGAGAAGTAAGCAAAATTTCCTGATGAAAAAAGTAAGCAACCTTCAAATCTGAGACAAAGTTGCTGTCTAATATGGAATTATTATTTCAAGCTGTGCATTAAGAAAAACAAAGGACAAAAATGTGAGTGATTTCTAGATTTCAATAATTGATTGCCTTTTTTGAAGATCTTTGTGCTTCAAAAAAGAAAGGAATGAGCATATTACATCTTTTATGAACTATTTTCCTAACTGGCATAGCTGTCAGTGCTGCATTAAAAGCCCTGATTGTTGCCTTGTAGAGAAAGGAAGAGACAAGTCTGGAAACCAACAAGGGATTACTAGGGTTTTTTATATTAGCCTGTAATTAAATAATAGTTCATGTTGCCTTCTTCCACTGGGAATTACATCCTTTTCACCTCTCCTCTGCTAAAGCAGAGACATCCATTACGATGAGTAGCTACAACACTTGTCAGATCCAATCAGCTCCAAATGACTGAAAAGCAACTGACGTGTGCTCTCTTAAAGCATGGTTTCTTCTCCCCCAAAAGCCCACTGTCCTTTCACGTGCATGTAACAGTCAGAAGAGATCACATCACGCAGTGAAGAAAAACAGAAGCATATGGTACTAAGGGGCCTCTGCAGGAGAGGGCTAAAATGCCAAGGCTCACATATAAAATATATGCAAAAATATGGGTTCATATAGATTGCCAAATAGAAGCAGATGACAAAAACAGCACAGAAAGACAAAATTTTGCTATCACTTCAGTTACCTTGGATTATTTTTTTCTTTTTTTTTTTTTTTAATGTTTTCTAGAGTTCTTCACAGTAAACAGCAATTGCAGACATTTAACTATGCATAAGCATTCATAAAGTTCAATTTTTCAGTACAAGGAATTTTTTCTTCCTACTACACTTTCCTGTGTGTTTAGTATATTGAAACATGACTTGAAAACTCTCAAGTGATTACACTGGCAGATTTATCTTCCTCATCCCATTGATATTAAATAGTGTATGTAAAAGCAGAGACATAAATTCACTGCATGTTCTTAACCAGCATGTAATGCTCTCTCTCTCTCTCTTTCTCTCTCTCTCTCTGGAGACACATCACTTACTACTTCTTCTAACCCAGATAACAGCATTTTCTAAACTAAGCAACCTTTTAGGTGTTTTGCTAAGAAAATCAATGAGCTGAGGATTCTTCCCTCTCCTGCTAAATTTTATATTTGTAAGGTACTTCTGTTGCAAAAACTCTGTGTTAAAGAACAACACGTACTAAAAGATGCTTCTTTCATCACGTTACTATAAGCTGAGGCAGCAGCTGTTTCAGGAACACTGTGAAGTGAATAAACATAGTTACAGAGCTTCTTCTGTAAGCCATAAATTGACTAGAAGCTTTAAAACATTTTTTGTTGAAGAAGATTATGTCTATTTCACTTTGTAATTCCATCACAAAGCATGTTTAATGGAAACAGGGAATTTATGAAGACAAGATTCACCAACAGAGATGCTCTTTGATCCATAAAATGTATCTGAAAGCATTTTGAATGCCAGTGTTAGGTGATGTCATTATTTAATTCCTGTAGGAAGCCATAGAAATGACATTATGCAGGAGAAGGTTTAATTTCAGCAAAGTTGGTGGTTTTTCTCATCCTAATTCATGAATCTTCTTACCTTCAGTAACATGTTTGAAAACAAAACAAAAATCCTTATAAAACAAATACTATAAAGAACTTTGATTCGTTTACTAGTCTTTCCTAAAGGATTTTATGAGACATTTCTGTCTAATAATCAAAAATATGTGCTCAGTCTTTTCTAGCAATGGTTCCTTCTCTAACTGAGGATATTAAAAAATGAATGCATTTTTAACAGCCATCTGTGTTGATTTGCAAAGATTAAATTTCTTCCTTTAAAACATGTAGGTCTGAAAATTAATGTGTAGGTTTAAAAGGGTTTGCAATTTCAATTCTATTGATCTCAATTTCAGTAAGATTCCCTGCCTTGCAGGGATGCATTCAATAGAATTATGTAGCTTTCTAATTCAGATTTCCATGAAAACATTCTGTTATAACCAGGTTGTCAAAAAGTAGCTGTCCCATTACTATGGGACAGTTATGCTGTGAAAACATAATTAAAAAAAAAAAAAAGAGTAAAATTAATCCAGAATGTTCTGCATGCATTTATCAGCTTGCTGAATTTATTTTGTTATACTATAAATTAGCAGAGAAGTAATTTACTAAGGAAAAAATAAAGCTATATATAATGAAAAAATGTTAAGATTTGGCTAATTCCTCAAGTCAAGATGTCAGTCATCTCTGAAAATCCGTAACGTTTATGTAAGAGATGGATTTTAAATAAAGGAAGGTCTTTCTCCTTCATCTGACTGGTGGTGATATACTCTGTTTAGGCTGTTCTTGATACAGAGGTTTACATCCTGTTCTGTACAAGTATGGCTTTTTCACAGAAATTCTAATCAAATCATATTCCTATAATTTCCCTGTGTTTATTTATAAAATTCTTTCCAAAAGGAAGAGGGATGGTTTTGAAGGCAATTAGTATGCAAGCTTGGGAATGTCATCATACTATGGAGGTGATTTTGTTAAACATAATGAAAGACAAGGACATTAGAACTTTGTTAGGGAATATTTCAATTTAAAAACTATAATGTATGAGTGAGAGAGAAACCTGAATAAAAACAAATCGGTAGTTTCTAACTGAAAATTACAATATTACTGAAAATATCTGCAAAGAATCACAGCGTTAGTTCCATCCTTTTTCCTAATAGTGTAGATAATTTTTTGTTCTTACTCAAGTGCTGTCCTAGTTTATCAATATTTGAAACAAAACTAATAAACAGTGTATTTTACTGACAAAATTACCATTAAACCTAGACTAGAAGAGAAACATGGCTAAAAGGTGTAAAAAAGGGCTTGTATTTTGCATCTGGTAAGGAAAAAATAATTCTAATCTAAAATCTTTGAAGAAACTTCAAACATTTCTAGGAATGAACCCAAATCTCAATTAGTCTGGCCACACTATTTGCCTGATGGGTAGGATAGCCAGTGGTATAGAAAGCACCTCTTGCCAGTGGCACAGCCTGAATTATTACTGCTTTCTTCTATCTTCTGCTGCAACTTATCTTATGTATTGTTTCTTGAGGTTTGGACCACTCCCACAGGAAATAAACTACTTTTGAAGTGGTTATGTAAATCTGTGCAGCAAAATTAGAAGTTGCATATGTAAAAAGTAAACTGACACTTTGCATGACAAAAGTATTTTTATCACACTCTTGATGTCAAGCACTTACAATATAAACCACAGCTGATTCACACCAGAGCCTCTCTCTGGTGAAACATTCCATTTTTAAAAATACTTTTTTTAAGGATTACTATGACAGGGTTTTTCTCAGTACAAGCAGCAACTGTACTTGTAAAGAGGGAAGGTTCTCATTAATATAAAAACAATGAACCCCATTTCTTCTGGTGACATCAAACTTCTGACACCTTCAGTATTTTGGGATTTTTCCTTTGAACTCATCCTGTTTTTGAAACCTGAGGAACTTGAATGCATTGTAACTGTTTCTTAAATCGTATTAGTTGGAACACTGACTAGTGACAAAGATTTTAGGATCAAGCTAAATACAAGTGATAGAAAATTCTTACATACATTTCATGAAGATTTGTGTTACAGCCATTCTATCATGTAAATTGTAAGCTCACAGTTGCAGTTATTAGCACCTTTAGATTCTTGGATTGGGGTTGTTTTCCCAGTCATTTTACTTTTTGGGGAATAATATTAAAAATACCTTCCCTTTATACACAAAATCCTATTTAGCAAAATAGAATGTGCATAGCAAGAAACATTGAAAAGACTAAGTCACAAGTACAGACTGAAGATTCTTTAAACTTTATAATTCCTCATAACCAAAACTGTGTGCATGGTCAGAGGTTAAGGAAATACAGTCAAGGTATGCCAAGTATTATTTATATTTATAGTTAGAAAGAGTAAAGCAGGGAGGGACACACAAAGAATGTCTTACTGTCAGGTAACAGATATGGTGCTGCAAGGACTCAGTCAAAAGGAAAACTAAAAAAACTCCGTGATTTGAATTTAGGCTACCACATAATGATGACATATTGGGTCCTCCAAAACCAAAGTATCTGATATTGGTGCGACCTACTTAATTTCTAAAATGTAAATAATTTTTTTCTTCTTTACAGCACATGCAAGTATTCTAAATTTGTTTTTTCCAAAAAGTATTCAAATTTTCAATTGAAATGTATGTTTTTATTTGATTTTGTCTTATTCCAGATCCAACATTAATTCATAAACCTGTCAGAATACAGGCACTGGTTTGTAGATCAGCAGCTCTATGTCATTTCAAGGTGTATGTCTTACTAAGTCAGACTGACTAAAAGAATGGGCTCTGAACTTACTGCAAGTCACAAAGTGCTAAGAAATAAAGTACAAAGAAATATCACAGTTCTGAAGGGTTTTGAAATTGGTGTAATGTGATAAGCTGTACTTTCTTGTGACTTCTATATTGGTATTTACATTTCCTAATAATGAGGGATGCTTTTATAACCTTCAGTCTGGAGAATTACAAAAGAAATAACCTAACTTTAAAATAATAGAAGATAAAAACATATTGCCTTATTTTGCTATAGTAATCTAAAATTCAAATTGAAATAATTTGACCAAATATTGATATTTCAAGGTGTTGAAACTCCGCAGTTAATTTATTATCTTATATGAGATAATGGATCAAGAGTTAGCAGCTGCTAAACTGGATGCATACTGTCAGTAAAAAAATAATTATTATTGAGAATTCGTTGTCTCACTACTTACTGGCAACTAAGTCTATCAAATTACCACTTAACATTCTATTCTATTCTATTCTATTCTATTCTATAAATCACATGTGATAGATATCTGAAAGTTGCCTAGCATAAAGATAATTACATTTAAATAAATAGTCTAAACTGAAATAACCTGTTTATAAGGCTTTGTTTATAAGAGAAAGAGCTTGGAAAGGGAATATAAAATACCTAATGCTCAGTAGGTATTCAATCCTGCTGTTGGTACAGGGGCATTTATTCTGCAATGAGCTTGTTCATTTGGGAGTGGATTAAGCTGACCATGCAAACTATTTTCATTGTGGACTACACCTCAAAATCATACAGAATAATTAGAGATGTAGTCTACTGTGCTTCACAACACTTTCTTCCTAAAGACAAACTTTATTGTTAAGACACAAACCTAGGAGTCTGCATCTTCTTAGCAGTCTCTTCAGCCTGTGCCAGCCAGTTATTCTCTGATGGCAGCTATACCATGCCATCAGTGTCCCATCTGAAAAGTGCTGACTGTCTTCAATCCAGACCCACCAAGTACATTAGTTGTGTGCTGCTTCACTTCACATGATCTATGGGTCAAATCTGGCAAAGATTCAGGATCCCAGAGGGCCGAGTTCTGACAGACACACTCATGATCAACACACATTAGTTCCACTGCATGGAAAGTGATATTTCATATTTTAAAGACTTCTAGATCCACTTTAGAAAAAAGGAGTAAAAAAAACTGCTATTGGGTTAAAAAATTATTCAAATGTGGTGATTTTTTTAAGCATGCACTAAACAAAGAATGATTTATTCTAATTAATTATGTGCACGTATTGTAGTTTCACAACCTCTTTTCACTTGAAAGGTAAATGGTTGAAGACAGAAGACTTATTATAGATTTTACATCCAGCCCATGAGGATTTGGACTGATTCCACAAAACAGGTTCAGGTCAGCTAAGTTCTTCCCTTCAAAGCATCATGGGTGTCTCTGAGCATCATTGCAAGCTTGTTCTGGCAGTAAGCCAGGCTTCAAAAGCCTTTCACTGTGCAGTCACTGACTCACTAATGGGCAACTTACAGGCTTTCTGATTTTCCTTTCATTTCATGAGTTCATTTGACATAAATTTAATTAAATCAAATCTGGTGTTAAAAGAAGAAGAGATAAAAGTGATATGTCACAAATTGAAGAACTGTGTATGATACAGGAAACATGATTTTTTTTTCTGTTCCTGTAAAATATTGTCAATTTTAGTAAGCTCACTACTTAAAGTCTGCAAAAAATGTGCGGATATGCATTATTAAGAATAATGTGCATCCAGGGTTAGATGAAGGTCTCAGCCCTGTATTCTCTGTAGTAAAACCTTTCAGAGAATTCTTATGCTTTCTTTCATACCCACACTTCAGGTAGTCACCTCTTCACAGGATATGAGATAAGTTTGCCCTTCTGCCAGCTATATATCCATAGTTGTTAGATAGCTCAAAAGCATACAACAGCAGAAACATGAAAAGATCACTTATTAAATATAAAAAATCATCATTTTTCAAAGATCTCTTTTGGTTTTTACTTAAGGCTAAGGAGGTGATGGTGAAAATGAAAAATATCATGCTGTTAAAAAGGTTTCATTTAATTGCTTTGAATGTTGCTTTAGGAAACATCGAACTTTCTTTTTGTCCTTTTTAAAAGTCCTTTTTTAAAATTAAAAGAAAATTCAGACTGGAAATATACTAATGTGAATTGAAAGGGCATTTGCAAGCTGCCCAGAGATGTTCTGAACTAATCATATTCAATGGGGTTCCAATACTGTCATTTCATAAGGACTATATATAAGTTCTAGCACTGAAAGCATTAGCACTACAGGAAAAAACATGAACAATGCTAGGAGGATCTAATAACCAGTGAGCAATTTTTGCAAAGTTTCATATTTCCTTATGTGATCTATAAGCTATGAATGCATAATTCATGTATTGGCCAAGTTCTTTTGGTCAAACTGGCTTTTTGTCTTAGCACCACCTCTCTGTTCTCCTTTTCTTTATAGATGCCCCTGTTAGTCTGGTTTTCAGGGTTTTTTTTTCCCAGGTGGGTTGGTGTTCAATGATAATTTCTGCAGCTTCTGACACTTAATTATGATGGGCTACTAAAATAAAGGAGACCACACCACAGACGACTGAATAGAAGGTGTTCTTGGGCAGCCTGCACTGAAGGTGGAGATGGTTTTGTAGTGTTTTTCACAGCTATGATCCCTGGCTGCACTCTGACTCCTGCTTAGGGCAAGAGGAGAGTACACATCACCCCTTAGCAGTTCTTGTTGCCCAGGGGGGAAAGCCTTCCTGCAGCCCACTGTCTGGGCAAGCAGACCTGATGAGAGACCTTCTGCAGAGTATAGATGAAGGATCCTTCAGCACCCTATAATATCCCTGTCTCTTATCCAAAGCTTTTTTCACATGAAGATCCTTCAGGATGGAAAGGAAGTATCTTCAAAGAAAATAATCAGAAATGCTTTTATGTAGAGAAAATACTTCCAAGACATAGTGAAAATGATGAAAATAAAGTATATAGAACTGAATGTTGTTGGACTACTGCAAAGTCTTTGTTCTGCCCCTGTTGAAGGATTTCCTTTTCCTTTTGTTAATGAGCCAGAAGAATATTGCAGTTATTATATTCAGAGACTTTACTCTGAAACATGATCTTGTTTATTTTTTTAAATCTTATTTCTCAACTAATTGTTCTAATAATTTGTTAGTTTAAGCCAAAGACACGTATTTTAAGAAGCAAAAATTTAATTCTGTAGAATTATTTTGGAAACTGAAATGTATATATGAAATTAGGAGATGTTTATCCTTGACTAATTTAAAAAAAAAAAAAAACAACCTGTTTAATTTAAACAGACAACTTCCCATCAACCTAGTTCTCAATGGGGATAAATTTAGCATTTGACATAAGCAAAGACATTTAGGGTACACTTTCCTAAAGCAACTACTGCTGCTTATGTGCTCATTTTGACTTCCAGTGTGCCATTCCCCTGACACTTAAGAAAATCCTAATCTGTTTTTCACAAGTAAAATACTATAGGTGTATTGAAAAAGGAGAACATTAAAGAAAAATTAATTACAACACAGGGATATTTTTGCTACAGACTGTAAATGCTGCAATCATATAGTGTGGCAGAGTTGATGATCTACTTTAAGTGCTATTTTTTATGGCTATTCTAGCACTGTAACAATGTAGGCCCTTGCTGTAGATTGGGTTGGTTTAGTTAGGGATGTTATAAATGTTAGTTAGGTTGGTTCTCTGTACCCCTATTTTCCCTCACAATGGTTTGCTCCAGGAAACCAGGAGCTCTTGTTACTCAGACATGTCAATCTTCTCACCTCACACAGTTTTCTCCTTACAAGGTTTTGTGAGTCAGGGGGTGTCTTCATGAAAGTTCTGCATCAATCACCTCACCTTTGCACTGCTATTTATCCCAGAACACTGTATCCACCTCTGTTATGTTCCCACAGGTTGTCATAATCTGTCACTCCCCCGTTGTCGGTCCCTATTGGGCGAGGCAGGTTTCCACCCCTGTCCACCCACCCCCTATTTAATCTAATGCATTCTTTTGTCCTGTGGCCATTTTGCCTTGCGTGGCACTGAGGGCGATTCGCTCCGTCCATGTATGGGGGAATAAAACGTTCTCAGGCCCGCAAGCAAAGCGTGCCTCTCGCATCCCTTCGCCTTCTCTCAGCGTGAAGCTACCAAAGCTGCGTTACCCACGCTGGAGCGCTCAGCACTGTTGGGGAGGCAAACGCCATAACCCTGGAGCACCCATGCACGTGGAGGCTACGGTCTCACAAAGGCAGCGCTAGTCAGGGCTTTTTGACTCCTTGAGACCATAGCATGTAACCGCCGCAGGCCCAGATAAAATCATACTGGGAGAGCAAGTGGCTACATCTGTTCCTCCTAGTTCAAAAACTCATATACTCTGTGTATCTGAGTAAATCTGATGGTATGTAAAATTATATTGTTTGTTTTACCTATTCGTGTTGTGTGATCTTGGAGATTTATCAGAGTGAAGCAGTTTTTACTAAACGGGCTTCAGCCATAATTGTTTATTGACGTTAAACTCAGAAAGAAACAGAGGATAAAAACATATGACAGTCTACATATTGCTTTATCTTCTTTCACAATCTATTTTTAGACAGGCTTAGCAGAGTTAGGCAGAGGCGTCCTGACATTTAAAAAGCTTATGTTAATCCAAAAATGCTTCACCTCTTTTACAAACATTGGGACATAGAGGGCACCATTATGAGACTGCTCTGCATGCTGCATTTCCTCCATGGAGAAAACCAATGCCAGCCTGTGAGGCCTTTTATGAAGCCATTTCAAGATCTTTTGTAGACCTCCTCTCTCTCAGAGTACTTCTTCACATTAGTAAGTTACTTAGAAGTTAAAATTCTTTTAGGCCTCTAGAATGCAACAAAGTAAGAAATAAGCATAACAATTTAGTTTCCTGGAATCTGTCATGGAGAGCTGATGTATAAGTCTTATAGGCTTCAAAGAGGAGGGTAAAAGTAAAATCTAGTATTACTAAGGATGAGAGAGCAAGGGAACACTTGTTTGTAGAATTAAAAAAAAAAAAAAGACAAAGACATGAAGTAGAAAAAATAGTAGCAGACAGTTTATTTAAGCTTATATAACTAAGACACAACAGAATTCTAGGAATATTACCTAAAAAATATATAAAATCAGTGACTTGTATATATAAGTGTATATATACACTTACCCAAAATAATGGTGTTCAGTTCAGAGACAATAATCATATCAAGATTTAATATTTTCATATTTTGCCTCATCTTTCAAAACTGCTAATTGCCCTTTTATACAGAAGGCATCATCAGGGACTGCTTCTGCTCTTTCTGAACATTGGGATCTCAGGGTAGTTTCTGTGATGTAGGAATGCATATGCTACTGCCCTTTTTTCTTTGCCAATGAGCTTTCTAAATATAGAATATCTAAAATTTTGTACATTCTCATTTTGTATTTAGATATTCTATCTCTACTTTCCTTCCTGACGTTAGTGGCTCAAACAATTAAAAAGGCCTTTAAGAAATAGAATAAAACAGTATAATTTCTCTGTTCACTTCTGAAGAAAGCTATGGTAGTGTGCACCAAGTGTTTGGGGATTTTTTTTTTTATGACACTCTTGACTGTGTAACAAGAGCAAAATATTATTATTGCTAGAGAAAAGGCCTTTTTTCCCCCCATGGTTTCCATTAACACTACTGCCAAATGTGAACACATGTTCCATATTTTTCTATTTTCTCTTCCAGCTGAACAGCCCAGCTGTTCTGCCTCTTCTGCATTTGTTCTTTGAAGTGGAAGTCAATAATAAAGATCAGGGTAAGAAAGGGGAGTTTTCTGGGAAAACTGCATATCTCTCCCCTTTAACAAAAACACAAAGGCTATTTATATCAAACTCGCTGTCCCTGATCTTCAATATGTTCGTGACATTCTCACCTCCCCTTCAGCAGTGACACTGTAGCAGGCCTTCACCCATTGTGCTTAAATACAGTCTTTTAGTAAAACTCTTGCTCCTGTCCCTTGCCAGAAGGCATGATCTATTTTAAGGTTAGGTGGAGGTAGGCACTAGAGAGCTGTTACTGTACTCTGACATCAGGAGTGGGAAGCTAATGATTTATGGTGAAAGTGGTGCAGCGGAACTTCAGAAAGTCTTGAGAATTCATCCAAAAGCATGCACCCCACCATTTGTTTTAAACTGTAATTTAAAATCAAAATAAGTTTTCTAACCAAGGGTTAACAAAGCTCTACACAACATCATCTCAGGAGGAAATGCTTTTTGTCAATGTTAAATTTGGCTTAAAAATATGTTCCCTTAGAATTTTGACGGAATGAAAGCCTAGGATTTGATACAAAACAAGGGAAGTAATTGGTTTCAAAGGATTTTGAATCATGATTTTGTTATCTACAGGTCAAAAGTAGATGACTTGCTTCCTAAAAACACTACCACTTCCTTCTTTATCAAGTAGGAATACCTGGTTCAAGGAAGTCTCAGGGAAAAAGACTGAAATATTTTTCAAGATTGCATAAGATTTGATTATCAAATTCTCCATCTGAAAGTGTAAAACATGATACCTTTAAGAAGTCAGAAAGGCTTTAGGCAAGAGAGACAAGAATGTTTACAAAAATGTGATGAGAAAGGAAACTCATGTTTAAAATACGCATAAATCAAAATAAGTAGAGCACACATGCAGCAATACTCTGAAGTTTCACAAATTACAGTGTTATCACTGTCTTTTCTTCTCTCCTACTGTGTGGTTTAATCACACACAATAAAGATATTGTGTCAAGGACTATGTTTTCCTGTATGTGTTTTTACAAAACCTAGCACATAAATATTTATCTTCCAGGGACATTTAGTTAATACTTCAGAGTAGTCTACAGAATCTTTTCAGAATATTATATGGCCACCTGCAAAACTGGTCAGATAATGACAATATCTGAATAATTTATTTTAAGTAAAAGGTTCTAATTAATCAGATAAATTAGTAGCAATTAATAATTTAAGAAATCTAACTGTAGGGAACAATCTTTCACTTGGAGGAAAATGAACCTGATGACCCAAGATCTTTCCAATTTCTAGGAAATAAAAATTTTTAAAAGTCAGTTTCAACCAAGATTTTTTGCATATCCTCTTCTAAACCCACAATTTTCCCAAACGCAGAATGATACAGAGAAAGGGCACCATAAGGATTCCCAAGAGACTCAGAAAGTGGAAGCTGTGTGCCAGTACCTCTGCAGGAAGGTTTTTCTTTGATACATTGGAGAAAAGCAGCAAAGTGAGATTGTATTCTTTCCTCACACCATGTAAGAAGCTCTTTCCTCCAAAGCACCACATATACCAAACTTGAAATGGTTACATGTCTGCATGTATAGCAGACCTATCCCCTATACATACAAAATGCTAGCATATGACTTCACCACCCACTTCCTCTGTTTTGATCTGCCCCCTGCCAAAAAAACCCAAGCATTTTTAATTCTGCACATTTAATTAATACATGTAATATTGTATTTCAAAAGTGAATTGAACACATTTGTTCAATGAATTAAGCAAAAGTAAGATCTACTTAGAAATATTCTCTGAGCAGAAGGCTAAATTTTCTTGAGTGCATTAGCTGCTATACATTTTTCACTTAGTACTAGTTAGTATCAGAATACTGAGTTTTTCTGTGTCTGGACTGAGGGCTGAAGCAATATGACAACTAAAGGAGCTGAACTGTGCTGATGAGCTCCAAAGAGAGCCAAACATCTGTCCCTATTTTACTGTTGCGTGTTCCAAACAGACATTTATGCATTAAATCTATTTATCAGACTATTCTTTGTGTAAGCCAAGACATAGCCTGTCACCATAGTAGGATATATCACTAATATGGGAATATGAAAGATTGCTACTTTGATAAGATATTCATGTTAAAACACAAACCATTTTGCCATTTGTTTTATCTTCAATATTTTTCTTCAGTATATTTTTAACCTTGTATAAACAAGACAAGAAAAAATATAAGATATATTCACAGTTATGCAGAATGTCCTCCTCTGTTTAGGTTTAAAAAAGTGTTCCTTCCATTCAGGGCTATGAAAATGAAATAGTTCTGCCCTCTGCTCTAGTTCAAGTTTCACTTTCGTCCTGAGAGATTTAGGTGCTGTTTATCTGCAAGCCCAGAACATTGCCTCCTCCTTGCAATTCAGTGAGTACATTGTATAATGAACTTTTTAACATTCTACTACTGGTAGGTACAGAAAGAGATAGCATCAGTGTCCCCATCCCAAGTTCCATTAGGCATACATGTTTCTATTTACAATGTTAAAGAATTTTGAGGATAGGAGGGGTGCCTCTATTTAAGAGACTATCCCTTTGTGTATTTTTCTTTCTTATCAAAGAGAAGATATACTGAGTGTTGGGTGATGTCAGAATTACCCCGCCTGGAAATAAAGTTCTGTTTCCAAGTCAAAAAAGTATTTTGGTATTAGAACTATGCTAAAATGGCAAAGAATTATTACAGCATATTTTCAAGTTCACTAAATGTGGATGACAGAGCAGACTGACAGCAAGTCTTTTGCAAGACTGGGATCCTCACAAAGCTTAACATGAAAAGGACTTTCTGTGAAAACCCTACAGTTCCACTGGCAATAGTTTTGAAGACAAATCTAGATCAGCTCAGCAATTTCCTGATTCAAATCCTTCTGTTCTTCCCTTAATTCAGGAAGTTTAATTTTCATAGGACTGAAATAATTCAGTCTAACTAAAGCATTTGGGCTTTATGTAGGGTAGAAATGGTGAATGCTGACCAGGAATTATTGATGATTGTCTCATGCATGAAAACATGCAGTATATTGCTACATTAAGCATATTAATTTAATTTGTTATTTATTTTACTGAAGTTTTTTCCATGTTAAACGCTGATGAAAAGGTCGGGAGTTATATGTAAGTAAGTGTCAAGAAAAAATATTGATACAATAGGAACCGAGAAACCAAGATCTGAAGGAAATTTTCGCCTAGAAGTCACTATCATGACAATTGCTTTTTTTTTAGTGACAAAAAGACAGTGGAATGAACAGTAATAAAATTGAAAGAAATATCCATTATGAGAATCACAAACCTTTAGTATTATAGTCAGATATACAGATGTGGAAATTTAGTAGTTTAGGTAAGAAAACAATCCCTTTAAAGGATTTTTAAGCAATGAAAAAATATTTTGGTTTTAGTATTGTCCTACTTCTAGGACAGTATATTAGTTTGGTTTGAATTCAGAAAAATAAGTGAAATATTTAGATAAGTCAGAAATCTATTAAGAGAATTTTTTACTATCAAGGGGAAGCTAGATAAAGAAAAAAATTGCAAGACAAAATAGAACAAAAGGAAACAAGAAAAAAATTAATCTGTCTGCTTGCATTTTATATTGACAACCAGTGAAAAGTTTAAAAACTGCTAATAGCAGGAAAAAAAAATTTGTTTTAGAAATACCAGTATAGAGACAGTTTTTGAAATGGGCTATGGCATTTCTAAATTCTATATGTTGATAATACATTTTGTGCAAATTATGTATTTCATAAACAACAAGCAGAAAATTCCAAGTTCTTGCAGAAATTATTAATTTTCAAGAGATATATACACACAGTATTTTCAGTTCACCCTTCAACAGTACTCAGATTATTTTTTATAGTAATTTAGATTTAGAATAATTTAGGCTAGAGACACTGCTTGTATGACCTTTTGCAATGGTTACTGTGCATTTCTTAGGTTGATACAAATTTGAGTTCTGTGAAGAAGTGTAGCACAAATAATCTTGCGATCAATAACGCAAAAGTGCAGACACTTTACATGTTCCTTTGGTTGGCAATTCCTCCATTTTACTAACTCAGTATATAAAAGTTAGGGAAAAATATATATACTAAGATAAAAGACCATAATGCATTGCACATAAAAATTGCTGACAGGGCATAAAAACACACAGAGAAAAAAAATTCTCCTCGTCTTCTGAAATACAGCTTAAATTTTATGTTCATTCTATAGGTCTGTCCAATCACTTTCCCAAATGAGTTTCACAGAACTGTGGCTGACATAGTCCCTGGATCTAAATGAAAGGGGGGAAATCTAGAGGAGAAAAGGGCCATAAATATTGTATTCCTTCACAGATTTTAGCTGAACATCAGGCATTACACCTTCAGGGCAATATTTTTAACAAAAACTCTCTTAGATGGGCATGTCTGGAAATACTAAAAGCACTTGGACTAAGAATGTCAGCACTAAAAATACAGAAGTGGCTGGAAATGCTGTTGTGTGCCAACCTTTATTTGTCCTTTAAACCAAGAAAAAAGAACAAATGTATGCCTGTAGGCAAAATGCAGAAGCTTGGGATTTTTTTTCTCCTCTCCCTCCAACTTGTATGAAATTTTTACAATGAATTGTAATAGGAGGTTCAGATGACAAAAATTACAGTGCTGTAGCCAAGAAAAATACCCATGGGGCTTTCTGCTTCCCTTGTGCCCAGCCTGAACTATCAGATCAGCCTTCTGGACTCAAATGCAACACTGTCAATAGGAATACATCATCTTTTTTTGTGGTATAGAAGAGCTGTCGGTTGCAATTCCCATTATTCCAAGGCCAGGATTTTCCATTAGTGTAGCCACCTGCTGGGTTTCTCTACTCAGGTTTAATGGAGTCTGAATTTGAATTTATCACCATCTGTGGGAAGACAGGAAATGAGAGGAGCATCACTAATTCCTTTCTTCATTTACTAAGCATAAGCATAATCTTTATAAGGAGATAGGCAGAAGCTGCAGTGATCAGGGAGACGGAGAGAATATTTTAACTCATACTGACATCAGAGTTCCAGACCAAGCAAAATGCACTCTGTTTGTGAGTCAATTCCAGCAACAAAAAGAATGTTTTAATTTCATATGCAATGTTGTACCAAAACGTGCTGATATGGGATATTATTTCATTTTTGCTTCCAAGGAAGTCTCTGAAGACTTAATAGTTTAGACTATTTAAAAATATAATTAAGGGCTTGGAATGTGAATAAGGTCTCAGGAAGAGTTAAGAATACTGAATGATGTTTTTTAACAAAAAGGACTAAAATAATCCGTTTACACATTTTGTTCTTGTTTTATTGTCTCAAAACAAAAATCTGAAGCAAAAAGATTAGGGAAAGGAAATTGAAATATTGAAAAATACAACTGTATAAGGGCAACATTAAAATCTTAAAAAATTAGACAAAAAGAAGAATTTCTCTATTATTATAAAAAAGGAATATGTTTTTATAACAGAACACCCAAACCAGATGAAACTGATGTTGTTTCCTTCTTAAGTATAACAATAAAGACTCTTTGTGATGCTTTCATACAATACTTCAGTTCAGTTTGGAGTCATAAGTGGTCCAGGAATCACAACTCCAATTTTTTAACTATGTAATTTGTTGTTCCTACCTGTTGAGGTTGAGGTCTATGCATTTCTCTGGTTTGAATATAATTGCTACTTTAGAATGGACAGAAGAGGAGGTGGAATTTTAAAAGTGTATTTCAAGAAACCTTCCATTATGCCCATTTACCCTTATCAAAAGGGCACTGACATCCAATCTACATTTGTAAAAGGGTTTCTTTTGAGTTAAAGCCTTTCTCACAAATTTTGCTCTATGTTTATAGTCTTTGGATTTATGATTTTGAACTTGTGAGGCTGCTCTCTCGTCCTGTGGGTCAAAAAAAGGATTTGAGCAACCTAGATAATTTAAAGGAATGTTATTTATTGCTGTGAACAAACAATTCCAAGTTGAAAAAAAATGCACAAACCCCCTCCAAACAAATAACCATGAAATGTTTTTTCCTCTTCTTTTTCTTTCTACTTTTAAACTACCTACATTCCTCTTTTATTGAAGGAATTTTGTGCATTGCATAACAAATTAAAAAACCTTTAAGTGTGTGTTTCTGGTGAAAATCACATGACACTGGGTCTAGAATGAGGCAGAGGACAAACTAATCTCTGGTTGTTTGATAGCTTGATGAATAAACTGGATGGTTGAGTTTAATTTATTTCATTGCAGTATCAATTGTTAACTGATGTGTCATTTTTTAGAGACCTCTTGGTCTTGTCATACCATCAAATGTTGCAACATGGCTGATAATACATGGCTGATACTACACTTTGCTTTGCAGGCTAGGTTTAACCAGAGAAATGACTCCTGATAATTCTTATATGATTTGGTTCAATTATAATTGGCTCTCATTTTTGTCTTATGCCTACTGTGTATTTGTCGAGGCTTAAAAATCAATGGTAAAACATTAGGGTGTGCATTAGCTGAAATTACAGCTTTGTCATTAAATGTTATGAATTGCCTTTGACCATAAGCATTTCAATATTTGGTCACTGTTTTTCATTTATTTTTTAGGCCTACATAATTGTGTGACCATAAGATACCCTAGAGATGAGTAGAGGATACATTTAAACTATCTCAAAGCTTTTTTTTTTTTTCAAGCAGATAGGCAGTTCATCAGGTTCTTGCAGTGATCATTGAGTCACTGAAAAAAAAAAATCCAACAAGAATATGAAGAACGTAACATCTAACATGCTAAGGGAAAAAAGAGACATGTATTCCCAAGGGAAACTCTAATGAAAGTATTTTATACTAAAGGTTTCCATGGCTTATGATTTACTAAAGCTGAAATCTACCGGAACTTTTTCACCCAATAGAACTGTTTTTATTAGTGAGTTATTTTTATTTGCTTCTAGAACTAAAAGGGTGATGAGGACAGAATTGTTATCTATTCATTGGCTGAAGAATTTATAACACAGTTTGAGCATCTTGCTTTTAACTGCCACTGAAAAAGTACCTAGGTTATGATACAGCACCACTCCAAATCTGAAGACATAGGAGCATTCTAAAGGCTTTTGCGTGTATTGAAAATATTCAGAGTCCAAGCCTGCACCTGATCTGCATGCATGAATCTTAGTATCAAGGAAGAAAAACAAGTAAGGAGAAGACAGCAAACTCAAGGGGTAGTTAACTGTGGCTTGCCTATTTTGTATGATGTCACACATATGGTTATTGTTATTCATACTGAGGGTGGCAACTTCAGTGATTCAAGACCAACACAAGAAAATCTGTCAGCTCTAGTTAAATGAACATTGTTATTACCTCAGGTCAAGCAGATGGAGGGCAAACTTCTCTGTTGGATTCTGCTGCTCTTTAATTAGTGTCCACATTTGTTATGTCAACATGATGCATCATGTTTAGTTTAAAGGTTTGTTTTATTCCTAGTAAAAAATGCTTATAAAATTGAATTTTCTACATTCTAAGAGTTGATCTGGAAACTGGAGACCTGTGATGGATGAAGATTCCTTCAGTTACATTTTGGAAGAAAACAGTCAAAAGAAAATGCGTAATACTTCCATAGCATTACACATATATTCTTCTTCTATTTTCTTATTGAAATAATACATTTATACATTACATTATTTATACATTTAATAATGTATAAATCCTTTCCAACAGGGGAGAGAAATGTTTCTTCTCTGTATCTATATTGCTATATTTGTGATGGTAAAACAAATGGATTACAACAACTTTACATTCAGTAAAACGTTTTGTTTTGTTTTATTCTGGAGGAAAAAAAAAACTGCCTTGTAGAGCACTTCCTTGGAAAGTTCTTTCTTCATACAGAAATCATGAAAATAAGAATAGGTGAAGGAAAAAATTTAATTGCCACATTATGTGTGCAGAGACTCTTTCATTGAAGATATATTTTAAAATTATAATGAATAAAAAGCCTGCACAAATATTTCTTATTTTTCGCTTAATCCTAGGAAGCAAAAGAAATCTTTCAGCAACTGCCAAAATTACAGATGAAGAAGACTGAGTCTCCATAGAAGCAGAAAATAAGCAAAAAAACACTTCACAGTACAATGTTGTTAAATGGTTGGCAGTTTCATATTTACTTCTCAGAAATCAGTGTTTTACAATATTTTCAAGTATTTAATATTGCAAGTTTGTAGGATTTATTAGGAAGAATTTTTCTGACGACTATGTAGTCAACATTAAGGAATCTTTTTAATTTCCTTTGTGAGCCTTAGTCCATATTTGGTGTTTGTAAAACCTGCCTTCAAAAGGGTTGATGTGTTGATTATACATGGAAAGGGGCTGTAGACAGGCTGTGCAAGACATGTTTTATCTGGTCTGTAGCCTTATGATAGATCTCTTCAAATGAAGTAAGTATTCAGAAGTGAATTAATGAAAGGCCACTGTGGCCTTTTGTATGTGGTCAATATCTCCTACAAAAGAAGAAGTTTTATCTCATGTAGTCTCATTAGAATAATGACTTCTTTTTATTCCTTTGTTTATATTATCCTTCCCACCCTACATGCTCCTCATAAAAAAGGAAAAAAAAAAAAAAAAGATAATTTTGGATGATCAGATATAGTGGTCACAATAGCAATAAATTTTCAACATATTTACTCAAATATATCGGCATAATCTTAATGTGTACAGATATATATCTCAGAATTTATCACAAGGACACATTTTTCAAAATATTTATAAATAATATATAATATATGACTTTAATATTCTTTAGCTTGTTTACATATGACCTTAAAAAAGATTCTATTCACTTCTTATAAAGTTTCTATTTACTTCTTATTTGAATTATTCTGTTTTGCAAATTAAGGATCTCTCCTGGTAAAAGCAGGATTGATTTTGTTGGAAGTCAAGAAAAGAAACCATTTCAAATCTGGAGTGGAATTACAGGAAAGTGAATATAAATATGCCCTTTCCAATTCAAAGATATTTGACTTGATCAATTACATCGAGAGAAACCCAAACAAAAGCATGAGACCCTGATTACATAAAAGTGATGAAGGTTTCCATTTGACATTTTAATAATCCTGCAGGCTGATTGTCCTGAGAAATTCAGAGTGTGTAGACAAGTTTGTTGCTTGTCTCTCAGCTTTGTCATATTTTGCATTTCATAGGGTCCTCTATCCCAACTCTGCTATGAGATTCCTGGCCCCACTGTACCTTTACCTCTGCTGTCAATCCCTCATGCCATCTCCGGTCAGCTGTACTTACTACTGTTTCCTACAACTAAGAAGGTGAATGGAAGGAAATATTCTGCCTCATTTTCCTTTGCTCTAGTTGTCAAGTGTCTTTGTATATCCTGAGATGAGGTTATACCTAGGAAGTCAATCCAGGATGTAAGGAAAACCAGAAGATTCCCAGGACCATATTTTTAGTAGTAATTTCAGCATGAAGTGCTACACTTGGGACATCAGAAAAACTAAATGTCAAGAGATGTGAATAAAGACAACGAGAATCTAGTTTTTACATGGCATGTCTAGAAATATAATTTATCTTTGTCCCAAAGTTTTAATAATAACATGATATTTGATGATACTGGAACAATATAATTGCAAGTATCATAATAGATTTGGTTGTTTCCAATCTCACTAATCTCCATCATAAGCCATTTTGGTCATCACAAGTCATTCCATCTCCTCTGATTAAAAAGATACATAGAAGACTGCTACCTTGAAAAACATGGTATTTTGTCAGTTTCCCATGTAGAGGAAATGGATATACACCAGGTTTCTAAGACTGTTTTCCCAGACAGATTTCATAGAAATTAAAAATAAAAAAATACTAAAAACCCCAAACAGCTATATAAGTTGTTCCCTTCAGTTACAAAAAAAAAAACCAAAAAACAAAAAAAAAAACCAAACAAAAAAACCAAACAAACAAAAAAACCCAAACAAACAAAAAAACAAAACAAAACAAAACAAAACAAAACAAAAAAAACCAAAAAAAAAAAAAAAGGAATACAATTGTTTTGTAATATGACATTTAAAAGATGGCTCAGATAAATTAGAAGGCAATGGTTTCCAGACTTAAGCTCCTAACAGAATAGATTTCTCTGTTGATCTTCCCACTGAATATCTATATCAGTTTTTATCTGCACCAATCTCTGAAGTCTTTTACCATGTCTCACTGTTTATTCAGTGAAGAATCTCATTCCCTCAACCTTGCTAAAGCCTTGAACAAATACCTGCTTATTAATTTCTCCCAGGTTTTTATCAAGTGCACATATCTCATTAATTTTCCCTAGCTGGTATTCTTCCCTTTGCACAGTTAAAGGTGTTTGGGGGATGTTGTGAGAGCACTTGCACAGGGAGGTGACTTTAGAGCTCAGTACAAGGTGAGAAGCTGATTGCTAGTTGCTTCTTTTGGATTACTTATGAAAGTTTGAAGATTAAATAGAGATATAATTTTTCTATTAATATTGCAGAGTTCTTTAATTCTGATATTGTATATGAAGAATGCACATTGATACATATGTAGTAACTTAAATATTTTTACTGACTGAAAAACTAGATACGCATCACTAGCACATCAAGAACTATTTTAAAAGCATTTTGTGTTATATAGGGCCTCTAGTTAAGTTATTACTTTTTTCACAAGAAAAATGCCATGGAATATATAATTGCCTTTGAATGTATAATTAAACATACAAATGTATTTAATATTGAAGCTAAATTTGAGTATGTAGGAACAAAATAGAAGGATACAAAACACGTTTAGTGAAATATCAGTACACCTTTTGCTTGTGAACAAACTTCATCATATATTCCTCATAAAGGCCCAGGTCTTCTGTCCAGACTACTTTATCTTTATTTTGTCTTGGAAATTCCTAACAAGAAAAAAAAAGTTTTTATTTTAAAGCAGTAAACAATTGAAATCACTCATTTCATCAAGGAAATACAGTTTGTCATTGCTATGACCAAAGAACTCGAATAGATTCTGTATTACTAAATTACTGTAATTCACAAAATTGTACTGGGGAGATATTTCACAGAGGCTCACAATATTGCTTGAAATATTTTAATATAGCTAATCTAATTACATGTCTGTTAAAACTTTGCTATTGCAATTTTAAAATTCAGTAAATACATCAATAGTCCTTTGCTTGAAAACTGAGTTTTCAGATCAGTACATTTACAGTTGCTGAGGCACAGCATCCTTTCTTAAAGAACAAAGAACCTGTGGAAGTAAAAAAAGTTGTTACAGGAAGAAATTAGAGCATAAATACTCAGAGAAGAGTCTATGGAATTAATTATGTGAATAGAAGAAGATGCTTTTTAAGCATCTGTGCTTAAAAAGAAACGCTTGGCAGTAGGAAGGATTATGTTTAATGTCTACAGGCAATGGATCAACAGCATCAAAAAAGGAATGTGCTAGTCTTCAAAATTATGTATACACATGGGGTTTCCTAACCACCACAAGCGTGTAAATATTACAAGCAATATTTTAGAAAAACAAATAAAGATAAAACTGTGTCAAAATACCTTTTATCAAAGACTGGGAGGTTAAAGAGCTGCTCTAGATAAATTTCTTATATACAGCAAGAAATGTGGTAAGAGAGGAAGGGAAAGGCACTTTACAAAGATATTTGAAAGACAGTTAGGAAACAGTAGCAAGTACAGAGGCAAATTGAAAAGGGCAATTCTAAAAGATGGTTAACTCGTGGGAACAAGATATTTGAGGCTAACCTAGCTGGATGTGTTGGGACCTCCGTTCTCTCTCACTAAGTCACAAAAAAGGAATTTGAATCTTTAACATCCTTCTACATTTTAAAATACAATGTTTTATTACTTTCTATTGCAAGCAATATTTAGGGTATTTGCAAGCAATTACTTTCCCTAAAAGAGCAGTTTTCTTTCTTAAATTCCAAGTGTAGTGACAATATCAAACTCGATTTTTACACCATGTAAAAAACCCAAGAGTTGCACTTGCAGCTTAGAGGACTCTGCCAAATATAACGTTGTATTTTGGTGGGCCATGGAGGGGAATGGTAAGAGTTTTTCTGTCTATACTGCTCATTAGAATTATAACTTTCTAGTTTTGTAATCAAAACTATTTATAACTTAGTGTCTACTCTGTAAGCCACATTTTCAAAAGGAAAAATAGTTGTGACTTTAACTGGAATTATAGAACAGATAAATAATTACATTGCAGAACTAAAATCTCAGTCAATTAAGGTCAACAAGGTAGAAAACTAAAAGTTTACAAGCCACAGCACATCAGTCCTTGCTGGACTCTATCTGCCATGTGGAGAAATAGATAAATGTATTTGAGAAAACAGAGAGCTAGAAACAGCTTATTTATTTTTTATTTTTGAATTAGGGGAGCACTTCAACATTAGCATTTTGGATTCTGAAGCTCAATTACATGATAAAAATGGCTAAAACAAACATCAAAAATAATAATCCTATTATAGCAATACTCTTCCATAATACAAATCATCAAATCAGAGGGGTCAAATTCCTATAACTATTTTACAGAAACTGTCTGCTGCTGTTATTAACTTGCCCTGGTAGATGAATAAAAATGTATGTTCACAGATATCACCCAAATGCTTCAATGCTATTTACTGAATAGATTTTCTTTAACTCTCTACAATTGTTGATTAGGAGTATGAACTTTCTCTAAAGTCTGGATTTTTCTGCACTATATTCACCCTTAGGGGGAAAAAAAAAAAAGTATTTGAATTTTGGTAAATATTTATCGTGCCAATTATTTAACCCATTTTTTACTCAGCTTCTCCCTGCAGAGCTTCTTTCGTCCATAGGTTATTTATTAAAACAATGTCTATGTTGTGCTGACTTGCATGATCCCTCTTCATCTGTCTAACTCTGTAATTCTGCTGTGTTTCTGTGAAGCTCTAATCATCAAATACACTGCATGTCTCCTATACAAAAGCTAAAACAATAACAGGTCAATGGTTCAGTTCTCTCTTCATTGTCAGTAGTTCTGGTGCTTTGCCTCTCTTGGACTATTCTCGTTTTAGGTATGGCCACACACTTTGGTACTGCAGTAACAGAAGCATTAGCAGGAGTGTTTTAGTTCATGCCTTATTTATTTCTATTCTAAATTAATTATTGTGTTGCTTTTAGTTAAACCAGAGAGGTAATTTAAGCATTGTTCCTGTCTTGAAAGAAATTTCAGTCCTAGTGTCTGTTTCAGCAAGATGGAAAAGCATGTACATAATTTAGAGACTGAATAAATTACTATTAATAAATTCATACAGAATTGAAAAAGAGAAGAAAAGAGAAAACAAAGGCAGTATGATTAAAATATACACTCCAGCCTTTAATACTGCAATGCAGTGTCATGAATAAGAAAGTGTTCAGACTAAAATCTACTTAAACCAGTAGCATGGAAGATTGGAACTAAACAGCTTTTCAAAGCTTAACAATTGTTTCTTGCTTATAAAACCTGTGAGAGGTGTCTTGTAACATTGGTTAACAATTATCAACAATAACCTGATCATATGCCTGTGTGGACACAGCAATATTATGCACTCTTCCCCGAAACAGCTAAGAAACTCATACAATCCCTTTTTAATAAAAATGTAACACTGAAGGAATTACTTGTGTTCATCTTATGGTGCTCATCTTATTGTCTACTCTACTTGCCTCATCAGTAACCTATAGTATATTGTGAAAGTTAATCAGTCTGTAATTTCAAAATGCTTGATGTCTCCAGACCAGAAAGGGCATTTGAAGCTCCATCTTAAAAACCACAGTCTCTAGGCATAGCAGATCAGTGGGTATCACAGCTTTACCCCTGTAAAGCACATATGTAGGAAATAAAGATTTTTCTCGGCAGGAAAATAAGTTATACTTTTCATTTTTTTTTTCCTCTGCAAAAAGACTTCCAAAAAGATACATTTTACATACAAGGTTGATAATGTTTTCATTTATCTGTTGTAATGGAGCAATAAATATATTTGTATATATATCACAAACAAACCATGAATGACCATTCTTCTTAGAAAACCATAGCTCTGTCAAAAAGAATCCTGTGATTTGAAACATATATGTAGTGTCTGAAGGTCTGCATGAACTCAGTAATCATCAGATTATCAGTCATTTGTCCACTGGGAATAGTTAAACGACCTTTAATAACATGAAATACATGCAAATATTTCTCAGAGTTGTTGTCTAAATAAATAATAACTAAATTTAAAAACTAAAACATCTGTTGCCAGACAAACTCTTTGCTCAGCTGATTTTAATACAATGCTTATTTGGCAACAGTTTCTGGTGATGCAGATGGTACACTACTCCAGAATTTCAATGAATCTGAGGAATCACTTGGAAAGACTGGGTCAAGTATTGTATGAATTGGTGTCTGAAGTACATTTTGAACAATCACAAAAACTGGCCCATGTGTCACACCTTAAATTATAAGATCAGTATGTAATCTCTCAAGAAAGTGGCATTGGTAAAAGGAATGTCCCAGGCTGGGTGAAATCAGACAGGAAACCTAAACCTTGCTATTCAAACCATCAAGTGCATGACCTTAAATAAAGATGAAGAATCCCCCTGAAGCAGACCAGGGGAATCATCCTTATCTGTGTCCCTGGTTACATTATTGCTGGGGAAGGAAAAGATAGCTTTTTTTCAATTGATCCAAGAGCAACTCGCTGAGTATTATTGGAACCTGTAAGGACTGTGGATGTGACAAGGAGAAAATGTAGTAGGCCTTTTTTACAAACCTTACCATTTAAATTAGGAAAACAGTGGGGGACACACCAATTTTTGTATATCCTGGAATGTCCAAGTTACTTGTTGAGTAACTTGGATGCAAAAACTAACTTTGAAAATGGAGAAATAAAATTTAAAATTCAAAAATGTAAAATTGTGTGAGCAAGAACTTTTATATTGCAGGAGCAGGTAGAACAAGAAGAAATACCTGAGGAGGTGGAGAATTCAATAACTCCTTTGGTGTGGATGCAATGGATGCACCTGGAAAATCCAAAGTGGTGATGCTGGTAAAAATGCCATTGAAGCCCAGCTCTAAAATAGTAAGTAAAAAAAAAAAAATTAGACATGGCACAAGGATTGACTAAGTTAATTAGCAAATTCCTGTAATGTGGTTTATTGGTAGAATGGGACATTATAATGCTCCAATTTTACCAGTAAAGAAACTAAATACTGGAGGTTACTATAAGATTTAAGTGCAGTAAAACACTCTTTTAACTTCCCTTATAGAGGAGGGAAAATGGCTAACAGCGCTCCTTAAAGATGTATCTTAAGGATGCCTTTTCCTGTATGCCTCTTCACCCAGAGAGATAGAAATTGTTTGCTTTATAGTGGGGGAATTTAAACACTGGGTGGAAGGTGCAGCTAACATGAACATTGTTACCCCAGAACTTCAAAAATAGCCCCATTATATTTAGCAATCTTTTGGCAAAAGAATTAGAAAACTGGAAAAAAAGAAATTCTGGACAGAAACTAAAGTATAGATTGTATTCTGCTAGTAACCAAGATTGAAAGGGACCATCTTGATGCTACAGTAAAAGTCTGTTAAATTTTTTGGGACAAGCTGGACACAAGATGTCAAAAAAAATGCACAGCTAGCCATAGAAGCAGTAATGTATCTTGGTTTTGAGAGCTTGCAGGGATAAAGAACTTTGGGAAAAAATTAAAAGACATTTGCTAGACTCTGGAGCCCAGGACTTTAAAAGATCTATGAGCCTTCTTTGGTATGGCTGGGTGGTGTGGGTTATAGACTGGCAGTTATGGCGTACTGGAAAAACCCTTGAATGATCCTCCACCAAAAATAACATGGTATGGGCTCCTGAGAGTAAGAGGGTCTTTAGAGCTCTAAAAAGAGCCTTAATGACAGCCTCTGCTTTGAGACTCCCGGACTGGAGCAAACCATTTGAGCTATTTTGCATGAAAGGATGCACTTGGCGCTAGGGGTATTGGCTCAGTATTTGGGGTCATGGAAGCAGCCTACTTTTCCAGACAATTGGACAACATGAACAAAGCATGACTCTGATGCTTGAGAGTGGTGGCAGCTCACTGCTTTAATCCAGGAAACATGAAATTACAGTATATGTACCCCACAAGGTAAAAGCTGTTTTGGAATCAAGAAGGAGAATACTGAAATATCAAGTTGTGCTATTGGAGCAAGACAATGTCGAATTTACTTCTATGAATCCTGCTATGTTTCTCCAGGCTTCAGAAGCCCAGAGACCTTTGCACCATGACTGTCTGGTAACACTGAACAAGTGTGTTCTGGCAGATCAGATCTCAAAAGCAATCCCATCCAGAACCCAAAACAGGAGCTATACACTCATAAGAGCAGCAGGTACCAAATGGAAGATGGTCAGCTGCAAATCTCAAGCCCAGGTTTTACCTTTTTAACCCATCAGCACAAAAAACAGAATCAATGACTTTTCACTGACTGCTAGAAATTGCTGAGGAAAAAGAGTAAATATGTGGACTGATTCAAAATATGCTTTTGGAATATTACACGTCCATGGAGCCATATGAAAGGAAAGGGGATTGTTTTAGGCATAGGTGTCTCCTGTTACATACAAAGAAGAAATCAGTCACCTACTGGAGTATGCAAAAGCCAAAAGTGGCTGTGGTGCACTGTAAAACCTATCAGTTTGGAAATTCCTCAGTTAATGCAGTGAATCACTTAGCTGATAAAACTGCTAAAGAACGTGTCGTTCTGCTAAAACCTAGGAAAAAATTGGATGTCCTAGGAAAAAAAAAAACAAATTATAGTCATTAGGACAGGCAACTAGCTACGTTATTAGAAGCTATAGAAAATCCACCCTTATTTATTTATACTATTGTACATTTACAATTTTAATTCAACCTCAATATAAGAAATACAGAATTTCTGAGCTTCTTGAGAAGAATGAAGTTGTTAGAACAGTTAGAATTCTGTAACATGCCACCAAAACCAAAATCCACCATGTGCTAGCATTACACTCTATTTTTCAGAACATTCTTATGTAGCAGCAGAAAGCCAGATTTCTGTACCTTTAAAAATCCACATAGACAAGAATATCACCCTTATAAGAATTTTTTTGTCTATGGTCAATCAAAACTTTGTCAGTCCTTGTCTTGAAATTACGCTTTCTGATACCTGAAATATGTATCCAAAAAGGGTAGTTAATTTAAGTAATTTTGTCTTTTTCTCTCAATATACAAGGTCATTAATTGCAATTGGGACCTTCATAAACCCTAGTCTGCTGATGGGGCGAGAACTCTATTGTTAAATGTATTATGGCAGGGTTGTCTTCGGAGATTGCCTGCTTGATTGCTTTGTAAAGGCCCAATGGCACACAGCAATTAAAATCCATAGACCTTTATAACCCTACTGATGTTTTATGGGCCTTTTTGTGTCCTTCAGTGTGGTTTACCATTTGTGTGTCTCCCAGTGGATCTTCTTTTCAGAACTCAAAGTGGAATTTTTTTCCAGAGTGATAAAGCTAGTTATACATCATGCAAAAGGTTAATGACTATTTTCAAAAAGAGCTTATGTTTAATGTCACAGGGTGAATGTTATAGTAAAGAACAATTAAGTATAATCACTTGCCATTTTCTCATTCTCAAAGTATTTAGACACTACCACTACTTACATAGAGCCCATTGAGTTGGTAAGTTACTGGATGATTTAAAACTCTTAATCAATTTTGTAAAAGAAGTCTAACTTCTTAAACAGAACTAAATAATGGGACAGTTTTTCTATATGTATCCATATAAATATGGAATGAAAAATATGCTGGCTTCAGAGTGTGATTCCCAGTGTCTTCACTCAATGAGTCACTTATGGAACCATTACACCGTGGTGGGCCCATGAATGTTATGTTCTTAGAAGGTATGTGGCTTCATGTTGACTTGTTTAAATGCTTTCAATTGGTGTCTCTTAATAATGAACTAACCCAGAAAAGTAGGAGAATCACAGAATAGTTAGGGTTGGAAGGTTCCTCTGGAGATCATCTAGTCCAATCCCCAAAGACAACAAGACAGCCATCTAGTAAATGAGTGTCATACTTTTCCCACACCTATGGTTTCACAGACAAAACATCCTTTCTATAACACTTAAGTATTTGGAGTCATAGTGAATATATAATCATTACCACTAGTGATCTTAACATTAAAAAAATGGATCTGTTTGTATGATTTCTTATTTTATATTTGTATCATGATTCAAGAAATGACTGCTAAAATTCAGTGTAGAATAGCTATTAATTAAGCTTACACCTGTGATTTAATGAAATGGAAAATGCATGCTACAAAAGGGAAATAATAAAAACTTCCCAGACATCTCATGAAACATTTTTTTAAAATCCATTTCTGTATGTAATAGAATAGGTGCCTTCGGAGAACTAAGTTACACAACACTTTAATTCTCAAATGGTATATAGACAAAAATTGATAGAATGGCAAAAAAAAATACTAAAGATGGAACAGGAAACTAAACAGCCATGAACTTATTTTCAGGATACCTTTTGAGAATGCAATAATTTGCAACTGCAAAGAAAAATAGTTTTAGAGCCTAGCAAATATGGAAAGACTATTTATATGTTCTTCTATTGAGAGAAAGGACAGTTTAAATTTGATATACCTATTACTTGTTGTTTTACAGATAGCTTTAAGAATTTGTAAATCTAAATGCAATTTTAATTTTGTTCTCAGTGCCAGTTACTCTAGCCACTGCGGACCCCAAAGTCTATATTATTGTAAGCTGAAAAGAATTTGGTGGCCAAAGTTGACCTTCAGAAGTTCTGCTTAAATTTGCTTAAGCCCAGAGTAATCGTAATTAAAGATATTTGGCTTTAAAGGTATAGCTAGATTCCAAAATCATCCTGCAGAATCTCTATTATTACACGTGGCAAGCAAGATACTAATTGTTAAAAGCTAGAAATGTTATAAACCAGTGATAAGGGGGAAGGTAATTACTTTTAGTTAAATTAATTGTATTCCATATTGAAATCAGAACAGCAAAATGAATATGGAATTTTATAACACCAAAGTATAAAAACCACTTTCTGATTAGGTCATCACAGCTGATGGTCTCCAAACAGCTCAACAGATAGTCATTTGGACCCAGTTTACCTAAATTTATATTTGATTTTCTCATGTCACAACCACAGGTATAGTTAGCTGCTATTATTCAGCTGTTTTGTTTGGAGCTTTTTAATGTGTCCACAGCTCTTCGTATAGTGTAAACTGTATAGCCAAATTTAAAGCAACAGAATTTATGATTTATTCTAAGTGAGAGTATGAGCCTCAGAAATGTAGCCAATCTTTTTTATTTCTGTGAATAAAAGATTGAAAGATGAACTTAGGGGAAATATCCATAATATTCAGCTATCTTTAAAATTTAAACTTGTTTTTATCATTCAGAATATTTATATGGGAGTGAAATATTGCAAGAAAATGTAGTGACACAAAAAGGGAGAATTGATTCAAACTGAAAGACAGTAGGTTTAGGTTAGATATTAGGAGGAAGTTCTTTGCTGTGAGGTTGGTGATGGTGCTGGATGCTTCATCCATGGAAGAGTTCAAGGCCAGACTGGATGGGGCTGGATGGGGCTTTGAGCAACTTAGTCAAGTGCCCATGGCAAAAGGTGTTGTTAATTGACGATCTTCAAGATCCCTTCCAGCCCAATCCATTCTATAATTCTATGAATTTGCAGCACATACTTTCCAGTACAATGTATGGAATCATGTGTTGCTCCCCCATTTATTTCATTTTAAAATACAACTGGTCAGAAGGGTTTTAAACTATGTTCTAGCAAATATGGATTACATCAGAATAAAGAACAGGAATGAGTAAATGAACTAATGCACTAAGTGCCTCTGAGCCATATGAAACTACAGAGCATTTGTGAATAGAGGTTTTCTATTTATTGAAGGGTGAGGCATTAATAGCACTTACAGTGTGCTTGATCCTCAATATACCATGGTGGCTCTTAGATACAATGGGAACATACTGCCCAAAGTAATAAGAATGTTTAGTGCCTCATTTACAGGACTACCACCATTCAAGTGGAAATGTTCATGTAAAGATCAAGTGTTAGTCTCCTCAAAGGGGAAAGGACACTTTTCTCTACCTTTCACATGTGGATCAAAGAGTGCAGCATTTCCTGAAGACTTCAGTACTATGTAGATTGTTTTTGAGAGGTGTAATGTCTTGCAGATACATGAGCAAAGTTCCCTGAATTCAGAAAGAGCCTGAACTGCAGGTTACTCTTGTGCTACAGTGGTGACACAGTTTAATTGGATCTCTGTGTCTCAGTTCTGTAACTCTTGAAGGAAAACAGCTAAGTTGGAGAGTTGTGCAGATGTCTCATCCTGGTAATGAGAGGAATCTGGCTGGTCTAGTTTTAAGTAAAATAGCTGAAATAAAAGCTAAATTAAGGCTTTCTGACATGGATGATCAGTGATTGCAAACCAAAGTCTTGAAATTAGTTGACATTTCATATGGTAATCAAAATGGATTCAATGAAGCGACTGAGCTGTCCATTGAGGTCCTCTCCACCATGACATTCATTCAGGAGAAGTAACTCATCAGAGACACTTTGATGAAATCAGTTAAGACACTGTGGGAAAGTATCTTTTTTGGGAAAATGAATACACTTTGAAAGGTCTGAAGGTTTGTGTTGTTAAATTCTGAAGGTACTGCAAATGAGACACAAGAGAAAACTATGTTTGATAGCTAAAACCTAAGAGAAGACAATTCTCTATCTTTATAAATAAAATGTGATAGGTTTTATCACACACTTATATGAGGCAGAGAGAAAATGTCTTTCATATAAAATGATATTACAAGCTAACTACAAGAAATGAAGCAAAAGTAGAAATTCTTGCAACTGCTTCCATATAAGCACATTGTAAATTTTAAAGACTTAAAGGAATATTAAGGAGGACAATGCTTACATTAAATTTAGATCTGCAAAACTTTAGTGAAAATGTACATTTTACATAGGCCAAGTTACCAGGTTTGTCCCCTGCATGTATATATCTGTTCACTGCAATCTCTCAGATGTGCAAGGGTAACAGAAATTTGCACAATTCAGATTTAATTTTTTAGTCTTTTCAGTACTGATGATCTCCAATAAGTATGAAATGAAATTGGAGTCTGAAATGGACTCCTTTGTATTTATTTTTGGTTTACATTGTACTGTGTTATTCTTTACACAAATGACCCCTGCCCCTGTGAGTGTTCTGCAAGAGCATTATTTTTTCACAGTTAACTGTGAGAATAAAGTAGCTTTTATTCTTTCTTTAAATTTTTATTTCCTTACGGAGACTTTCAATGACATAAAATCAGTCAAAGTGAGAAAATTCTAAAATGATGTTTGTAAATTTTATTTTTCTTTTCAAATCAGTAGTTTGTTTTAAAATACTTAATTTATTATAAGCCACAAGCTAAAATTATGTGACATTACAGTATAGGACATTCACTTAAAAGCTGAACTCAATGATTCTTGACAACTCAGAATATTCTGTGATTCTGTGATTCTAAGAGAACGTGCTATATTGTTTGGACTTTTTGTTTTTGAAACACTGTAGAATAGTGTTCTCTTTTCCAGAGAAATTACTTTTTTTAAATGTGCATAAGCAGGTACAAATCTAATTCCACTTTTTCTGAAATAACGGTTAGATGCGACACTTTTCCACATGAATTGCTCTATTCCATGAAATATAGACGTTCGGCAATAAGGGTAAAACCTTGTGCCATGTTTGACTTTTCCATTTCCAAGCTCTTGTAATAATGTTAACTGTGTCTTTTATATGTTAATACACACTAAAGAATAAAATGGGCTTTCGTGCCTTTTTCATTTTTCCTATAGTCTCTTGTTTTTCTAAGACATTGAAGGATTAATGCATCTAACTTCATTAGTCTCACAGTGTGCTTCAGATGCTCACAGATGTTAGAGCATCTCTTTCTTTGTGCCATGCAACATCTCTTGAGACACCAAAACCCATCTCTCAGAGTTTTCCTTTGGAGAGTCACCACCATGCGTCTCCAAACAGAAGAACAGCAGAGGGCTGTACTGCATGGCGATTTTTCACAGCAGGAAACACCTACTCTATTTTCAGATCTCATCTTATGCAATTTTTATAGTACACTCTAACAGGAGAGATATATTCTTGTTAGGAGTCAAGACTAAAAAAAATTTAATACAGCCAAATACTTTTGGGCTTGAATATGTGGAGTGTGGATTTTTGCTAGTATTTCAAATGTCATTTACATTGCTGTATTAAGAGAAGGTTGCAAGGCTGCTCTTTGGATTCATAGTGGTGACGTTTCATGGAAGAATGATGTCAAATCTTTTATTTCTCACATGTGTACACCCAGAGATGACAATCTCCAACAGCGTTTAATTGGAGACTTGAAAAACACTTCAGTTAAGCCTTTCCTCTTTTTACGTCATCAAAGATTCATCTTTGAAGCGCACCAAAAACTAAATTAACTTTAGCACACTTTCCCAGCACCAGTGATGAGTGTAGGAATTATCTGCTCCTAAAATCAAATACTTAAGAATGATAAATAGTTTTAGATTACTCTACATGGACTGAGAATAGAAATTTTGTGTCAGTACTTCCTGTCAAGTCTTTCGTGTGAGTCTATATAATAGACATGAGTCTGTGTAACCACAATAGATGGACAAAATCTTGGTAAACGTTCCTATCCAGAAGTAAGATAAAGTTAGAAAGGTCTCATCATAGTCCAAGAGCAAAACATCCAGGAAAAATAAATAAATAGAAACACCTGTCACCATATTTATTCAGGAGTTATACAATTCACCATCAACTACAAACTAAAACTTTTCCCTATAAATGCAAAGGTGCCTGAGGGATATTTATGTTTTATGGAGTACCTTGAGAATAATTCAGGTTTGCAGTTCACTACATCAATAAGCAGAGAAGCAGAGTGCTTCAGCCAAAACCACAAACAATAAATATAATTTTCTACCATATAAGCAGAGGCATTAGGTCCCACTGTAAATATATAATAAAACAGTATGACTTATTGCCCTGGCTACGTTATAAACTCCATTACTGTGGTGATTGATCAGTAAATGTATGTTATTCTCTACTGACAACATTTTCAGGTTCAAGCATAAACTGAGTAATAATATTAATATCAGAAAGGTTTCAATGTATTTTTAACTCAGATGCAAGCAAGACAGCTGGGTAAATTTTAAGATACTTAAATACATTGGTAATGGGTTTGTATGTACAGAGGAATCTACAGGCCTTCAAGTATACAAACACCACATGAATGTAGGCTTGCTATTACAATACCACATTTGACATTTGACTAAGGACAGCAAACTTTAATGAAAGTTGAAGAAATATGCTGAAAACAATAGCAGTGACATTTTTCCAGTGAGGTGGAAATTTATAATTTCAATATATGTAGGCTGAAGTGTGGATGAAAGAAACATGAGCTCTTGTGAGTAAACAATGTACAATAGTTACAGGAAAAATTAATTGAGGTCCCACCACTTCTGCCTACAGCATAAGATATTATTTCCAGTGCTCTTGGTTCTGGAGGTCAAACTGATGAGAGCTCTTTATTTACATGTCACTTACATAACAGCAAAAATGGGCTGTGTAGTCTAAGCCACTGAATGCCGTTGAAAATTAAATCCCTGATCCTTCAGACTTATTTTGAAGGAAGTGGTAGAAACTACAGGAAAGACACAATCAACATTAACAACTCATCTGGTTTAATATCTGAATTCATCATAGTCACTTTCTGCAGTAATTGTAAGGATGTGGCCCTATCTGATTCTTCATGTCACACTATTGGCATGGGCCTTGACTGGCATTTTCATTAAACTAAGATTGTATCAAACCCACATCCATAACAACCATGAGATATGGTCATTTAGGACAACAGAGTAGTTAATGGAACTGTAGGGCTTAAACAGCGGAATTTCTGAGCAGGATAAGCTTGGGGGTGAAAATGAAAAGCGCAATTTCAAGATGTGAGAGTAGTCAGAAGACCACAGAAACAGGCAATTTCCAAGTAGATATAATTTGTCTGACAAAAGGATTTGTGCATGTTGCATGAAGCAAGGCCACTTGCACGTGTGGAAACCGAAGCCTATCTTTGTGCCTAATTCAGAATTTTTTCCATGAGCATTTGTAAAGCCTCCATGAAGGTGTGGGTGAACTTGTTTCAATAGAATATATACTTGTTAATCTCTTTTAGCTCAAGAACCAACAAGTGTCACATGTTCCTACCAGAGAAAAAAACAACAGAAAAATACAAAAGAAAAAATACATAGACATTTGCAAATATATGAAAATATATGAAAATCAACAGAAAAGAAAAATATTTTAAAAGTTTAAGTGTCAGAATGCAACAACTTTTAACCTTTTTAGTATGACATATGAACAAGCTATTCCTTATTTCAAGCACAATGAAAACAGGGAATGGTTAACCATGAATGACCAGAGACCTAGTGAATTTTCAATAAAGACACAGACCAGTAGAATACTACCTATGCTGTATTTATGATTGCATCTGTTTCTACCTAGCACTTCTTAGAAGCAGCTTTTGTGACTGTTTCTCCACTACTGGCTGACTGTGCAACCAGTTAAATGGAACATACATCCATTTATCTCTTAAATGCAGTGATGTAACTGAGGTTTTTTTAGTAATTTTGGAATGTTTGACAGCAGTCCAATCCAAAGATATTCCATTTGCTTTTTTTTTCCTCATTTTGTATTTAACTACAGTCTACTTTCAAAAAGTCATGAAAATATAGGTGCACAATGTTCTTCACTGAGAAGATGTTACCTACTGGGAAAATAAATGTAAATATATAAGTATAAATATAAAAGTAAATATAAAAGTATATCATAAAACGCTCTTCAAAAATGAATATTATTATGGTTTGGTTACGGTAAAACATAAACAGACAGGTGTTCAACTTTGTCCAGGAAACTCTGTCCTTTTAAACAAAAGCAGTGTACCCCTCATGGGCACTATTTCATAAATGCCTTTAACATTTCATTGTGAGGCTTGTGGTCTTACTTTTGATTGTGTTTACTGTATTTTCTTTTACTGCTTCTTAGCAGTAATATATGACACTTCTTTATAGTTTTAGCCTCTGTCTCAATCATTATATTCAAAAAATTAACAGATTTATTATGAAAGAAAGACAAAAAATGCTTGAAGAGTTAATAAAAGCAAGGAAAATAGAGTGACATGTAGCTTTGGGCACAATTATATTGTTGTTTTTGCTGTTGTTTGTTTGTTTTCCAGGAAAATGGAGGAATGTGCAAAGAAAATAATTTTATTTTCATAAAGGAGTTGATATTTAACATATATATCATAGCACAAAATCCTACATTTCTGTGCAACAGCTATGAGAATCTCTCCTAGGATACTAACAAACACATTTTCTTAGAACTGAGGGAATTAACCACCTTAGGGTAAAGTTGAGCAATTTTCAGCTTATATGAAACTACAGAGTGCTTCATTAAAGATTATGGACTTCTTCTCTTTTCCCAGTGTTCAGGTATACCTCTGCAAGAAACGTACAGGACTGAAATTTTCAATTGAAACACAACAGTTGAAATTTTCAATTGATGAAGAAATCTTCCCTCTGCTATGATCAGATTTTAAGCATCTGGCTGCTACCTTTGTATGCAACCTAGCAAATCTGGACCTTAGTGCTGTAGGCAGTTCTACCTCATATTCCTAGAAAATGTATTCCTGCAAACCTTATACAAGAATGAAGAAAATTTCTTAATCTGTGTTCTGCATTTTCTAGAACAGATTTCAGGCCTAAATATTAGAATACAAACCCCTTGAGTGAAAACCAAGGAAAATTGGTGGGGAACATGCAGTTTATTGAGGCTGTACCACCACATGGATAGTTTTGGTAAGTGTGAAAAACAACAAAAAACCCCTCCTTTTTGTGGCACAAAATTAGGACTAATTTCTCTTCAAACATGCTTTCCTTGGCTGGCTGATTTCCATCACAACCATGCTCCTGGGAGTCAAAAAATTATTTCAGTGGCCACTTTGCAATAAAGGACTTATGTAGTGTTTTAATCTGCCCGGTTCTAATATACATTTCTTTCTGTGGCTAGTAAGCAACAATAATTACTGTAAAAAAAGTAAGCATCATATTGTAATCCTTAATTACATTCTAGCTCCTTTTTTACCCCTTCCATGCTCTCCCTTTCTCCCCTTTCCCACCCAGCTTAAAATTTTAGCTATATTTAAATGTTTGCAAAACAGGTGGTGCAAGTATTTCCTCATCCTTACATGGAGGCAACACAACCAGAATCTGATCTATATCCTGTCAGCCTTCATGACTGCAGTTGCAGCTGTTTGTTGTGTATGAAAAAAAAATATGTTTGGCTATAATCATACTCATGCATAGTATTAATAATATTGATTATTTAAGACTAAACATTATTGGTACCCTCCAAAAGAAATGTTATAGCTGATTTTTTTTGTTTGGTTGGGTTTTTGCATTCCTTTGAAATAACTTATCACTATTTTTGAAAACTTGTGTAGTTTTGATAGAAACATTATGCTTTTTTTTTTTTTTTCCTAGCAAACAGCAGGTATTTCTGGCTTCTACATCTGCTCAATCAGCTTCACCACTTATTGTTCTGCTGTATTGTGACTCATTTTACAAGCACAAATCAAAGACAATATCCTTCTCCTGGAGAGCTTGAGGGAAATTTTCAAATGAATGGTATTCCAATAGGCAACCAACTTTCCCTGCCTTAAAATGGACTGAGCATCTAATTGTATTTTATGCCTTTCTTTTAGGATATAATAATCCTGTCTGGCAGTACAACTGGCAGCAAAAAACTCCTAAATTATATCTATTCTCACACTGAAGTCATTGTGGCTGCTCCCCTGTCAGTCAGTTCTTACGCTGTGACTATGAGATAAGACAGGAAAATGTTAGTTCTCTGGTTTGTTTTTTTCCCCTGGGACCTGGCAGCTCTGACTAAATTCCTAGCAAAAAAATAGCAAAAAAACCCAAAACAAAAAACACACATAAAAAAATACCCTCAAAAAAAAAAAAAAAAACCAACAAAAAAAGTACCCCAAAAATACCAAAATCCAAAAAATAAAGGGTGAGATGGGGAGGAAAAGGGAGAAAAGGGAGAGGAAAAGGAGAAACAGAAAAAGTTCTTATGTCAGCAGATTTCCTAGAACATGAAAATTAAAGATGAATGAAATTAATTTTTCATAAACTGCCTTCAGGATTTAGCTTCTTAATCTTGCAGCCTGTTTATTACACTAAGGACTGCAATTACTTTCCATGGAGGTCTGAAGCCTTGCCCTGTGGAGTAAGTTTCTTGCTGAACTGATGCTGAAGGTGGCATTTCAGACATCTTTGTCTCATCATATGACTCATGTTCTTGATTCATTCACTGTGACAAAGTTTTCTTTTATTCAGAATAGAATTCTATCCCAAGGACTCATACCTTTCTTCTCATGTAATAATAGGTTTTTAACATAAAATATGGCTCTATTTCAGCACCCGAATTCATACAAATCAAACTTATTAATAAAAGCCAAAAGCAATACCTATTATTGAAAAAGAAGGGTGACCACTCTCATCATCAAACAGCTACTTGAATGCCAGGAGATCAAGAGTGTATTTGCATTACTGTTTGGTATCTCACAGAAAGCATTTTGCAAGCATCAGCATGTTGACAGAGTTGGCTCAATGAGCAGAAATAAAATAGTGACCAAAAATTCATTTTCACAATGATGTCACTAGAAATGTTGTGCATTTTGATGTTTTATGTGATATACCTGTTTTGTTCATATATGTACAAAAATATTATATCTTACTATGACAGGGATGGGTAAGATGGGACTGAAGGGACATGAAAGAAAGAAAGTGAAATGGTCACGAGATGCTAACTGAGTGTATATTTGAGCTGTAAGATATGAAAAGCACTGCAGTAATGAGTGGGATACTCATACTGCAGTAATGAGTGGGATGCAGTAATTTTGGGGTGTCCTGACTCACTCTGCTCAATGGCCCTAGGGCTGCATCCTAATTTGAAGTTGACTGTCTGTGCCACAACTGTATTTCGGGGCTATGGGGTCCATTGGAACTGCAGGGTCCCTCCATGGGGCAAGCAGATAAGGGTCTCACAACCAGTACAATTGATGCATCCTACAGAACTATGCAGCTGTCTGTGCTTTGCAACATATTGCCTTTTTGATGGATCACTTACTTTTTCTCAAATAAAATAATGCAAAAAATTTCATTTTTACAGTGACAAATGCAATTTCTGTTACTTCTGTAAATTACTTCTTTTTTAAAATTGATAATTGAATTCGCATAATTTTCTAATGTTTTTATGTATTTTAATAATTCATTTTCATCAGAAATCAGTTCACAGAACTAAAATATTCTGATGATAAATTATAATCTATATATGTCACTATAGAATTTAAAAATGTGCCACATATTTTTAAATGAACAGCAGCACTGTACTCCTTGAGAATAATCATAGTGGAGGTGTAACTAATCAGAACCCTAGATTATGTGTTCCTGAATAGCAGATATTCCCAAAACTGAAATGCCATGTTTGAGTTTCTGCTGAAAGACAACTGGTGAAAGGATTTATTTTTTGATGACTCTTGATTGTACGTACTGCATAGAAAAAAATTAAATATAAAACTTCTAAAGGCAATTTTTTTTTCTACTACACTACATTTTCAGATGTATAAGCTGGGGGTTATCTTTGACAAAAAATGAAACAAATCCAACATGTCTTTGTGGCCCTTTCCTCCTGTGTAGAGTACAAGTAATAGGAAAGGAAATCAACTTGAGGAGCTCTTTCTCCCAGAAGTCACCTGCCTGTGACTCAATCCTATATTTCCTCTCTTTCCTGAAGTTCTGTTTACCTGATGCCCCTCCATCTGGTTCTGCCACAAGGAAGATCCCATGCTTTTGATTCTTTCTTGATACTACTGTTGACACAACATGCCATGAATTTGTTATTTTTTCCAAACACTGTGTATACACAGATTACTCTTGAGTGTCAACATTAGTGCTGCAGCAACTTTCCAATTGCACTCCAAGCCAAGCAGCATACAGTGGATACTCTGCTTCACAGTTTTTATAATTACAGATTGATAATAAAAGCCAAAAGTTTGAGATGGTAAAAATTCTCATCTTTCCTCATCTTGAAAGAGTAGAGAGAGAGGGGATGTTCTTTTTCACTGGCTAGAGTTACAGCTGTCTGCCTTTCTGCCCCAGCTACAGCCCCAGTTAGTATGGTGATATATCCCATCTGTGTACACTCAGCCAGCTGTATGTGGAGCAGAAAGCCATCAGCAAACTGAAAAGCTTAGCCTTACTTCCCTGAAAGGAGGAGGGTCTTTTTAAAATGAACCTTATATTGTAAAAGGAACCTAGAATTTATTGCTTCAATTTGTGAGGCTCTAAGATAAAATTCGCTCTAAATAGAAGGAAAAGAACAGGATCTTCAGTTTCACTAGCTGGTAGCTCTTAGGGAGAACCAGATCTGTAGTGATGTTTACATATACCCCTTTCTCTTGAAAATTTATTTAATGGCTATTAGAGAGGCCTGATTATTGTTGCTGTTTATTTCTATATCGATGACTTTTTAATTAATCATTTATGTCTGTTTTATATTTAGCCTATTGCAGGATAAGTGCCCCATGAAGTGGTGGTTTCACTTAAACTAGGTTAAATGGATGAGGCTGCAAGGTAGCAAAATTTCACCTTTCTTATAAAACGTGACCAAAGTGAAATGAAGTAGCAGAATAAAGCAAGCAGCCTATTGCCACCTTGTGAAAGAAATAGAAGTATATTATTTCAGCTAATCTTCTACAGCATTTTTTTCCTTGCTCTTTCTATTTATCTCAACACAAAGCAGCAGGGAGGAAGGCAGGTTCAAAATTTGCAAAGGTCGCAATATCCCTTCAATTTAAATTTATCTGAGAGCTCAGACTTCAGGTAATCTGCTCACAAAAACAAAGAAAAGTGGGGTGATTTTTTTGGTTTTCTCTAGAATTGGATAGTAATATACAATCTGTAATCCTCGTGATTATCACAGTATCAGTGCTTTACAGGTCATCCTATGTTCAGTTCTTGTAGGTTTCTTTTCATATTCTCAATTTTACCTCAATATTTAAAATATTTTTCAACACTTGTGGCTTAATCAATAATTGCTACATTATCCCTTTGATCACCTAGGAATGCAAACTTTAACATAGTGTGTGTTAATAACTTAAACTTCCTCAGGCAGCAAACAGGTCAAACTGGAATGAAAACCTTATTACATATGTTTAGTATTTTATATTGGTGTCCATTTATTTAGAATTTAATAGTAAAACTGTCAAAAATTTTTGGACCTGTAAAATACATAAATTAAAAAGAAATTATTACTTTGAGGCAGGTTTTACCAGCACGGACGGCATATAAGAAACCAAAAGGATGACAATTTTAATCAGTGAAGGAAGAAATGAAGAATAGTAAAATCAGGAATTATTACTATTTTCCACACTGAGATTGTGGAGTCTGAGCAACAGAAATCTGGATATAGCCCAGAGGCAGTCCTGACTTCATTACTTCATTACTAGAGCACAGTTATTCACTTTCAGATTTGGGTGGGGGGAAGGAAGCTGGAAGAGGGAGAATAGCATGGGGAAAAAATAGAAAAAAATTGGGGAAAACCCCTGAACACCAAAAAACAAAACAAAGAAACAAAAGCCCCCAAACAAACAAGCAAACAAAACCCAAAACCAAGAAACAAAACCCACCAAAATCCCGACAAACCTGGCAGCCATGTTCTCACTATGCTACAATGTTCTTTTTAAGACCTGAGTAAGGTTGTGTCCTGATCATATTCATTTGCTGAGGCAAAAGTCCTGCTGTTGGGAATTCTAGTACTGAAATAGTTATTATCACTTTGCTAAAGGCAGCTATTACTCTAGTTATCTAGAGTATTGTCTAAAGACAAGGAAAGACAAGACCCTGCATATAAGAGATTTTAGTCACTGTGTTGTTCTATTTGATACTGATTTTAACCATCCCCCCTCCCCCAGCCTTATTTTTATTAAATTACAAAATATAAATTGATTTTGAGACCTCCAAGCAATTTCTGATTTACAGTTCTGAAGCTGGATACTGTAGAAATAATTACCTGGAAGAACATTGCATTAGAAACCTTAAAGCTCCTTTTATACCTGAAGTTATTCTGTCTTCATAGAAATATATTGTCTTACAAAGTACATAATCAAATAATGCTTAAATGCAAGATGAGTTTGCCACCTGTAAAAATCAGAAGTATGCAAGCATTTTAGTACGCTGTGTAGCTGTGTTTATGAGTCTAAGCTGATAATAGTTTCATAGGAACTGTGTTGACATGCCTATATGGCCTCCTTGAATCTACCCACCACTCCTTAATTTTTCATTTACCTTTTTTTCCTGACTATTTCTCATAGCTATATGCTGTCCTTTGTCACCACTAGATTAAAACCCCGTGGAACTGTCTTTCACCAAATACCCTTAACACAATAACATAAAAGCACAACATAAAGAAACCTTCTAAACATCTATAAGGAAATGCAACACAGCATGTTTATTTAAAAATTGATTCTTGTCTAACCAGAAGGTAAAATTTCCTGGCTTGGGTAAATATAAATATGAAGAGATATGACCTAGAACTTGAGACAATAATTTAAAATAAATATTTTATGGAATGACCACTTATTTTTCCCAGGCCCCATAATAGCAACACACAAATCACTGTTTTCACTGCATGATGGAATAACTGAAATTCCTGTTAAGATATAGATATAGATATAGATATAGATATAGATTCATTGATTACCTGTTTTCCATTACTATGCAGCTGTGCTGGCGTCATGATCCACATCCCTGAACCTGATAAATATTTATTTTCATCAAGAAATCCCACCTGCTTAATGGGTAGAATAGAGCCTACAGCTCTTTTTTGAAATGTTTTTCTGTCTGTGGTTTTGTACATACAAAACAGGGACAATGTAATAAAATCTACCATTGTATTCCAGAAATAGAATGTGGCAGATCAGTTTGTTATCTTCTTTGATAAGTTTAGCTTTCTTCCTAAATAATGCCATTCATGTAGATTTTTGGTGAAATACCTAGATGTCCCTTGCAGATCTATCTACCAGATGTGAAATACATGATCACTTTAAACCCACTTCTGAAATAGAATGGCACATGGCAGTCACCAGCTGTGTTTGGATTTCCAGTAGCAACCCCACGATATTAAAGTAATTTTCTCCTTTCCTTCCTTGTTGTTCCTGGGAAGTTATCTTCAATGATCCTTTGCAGAAGAAAATTCACTCTTAGTAATAGCAAAAAATAGATGACATCCATACCAATGCAACACTTTTCAGAGTAGAAAAATCTAATGTTAGTCTATTAGTGATACTGGTTGATATTTAAATTATACTGAAGTTACCAGCCAATGTAATTGGCTTCAGTGATATCTGAGTTTATTGTCTTTAATGAAGTGAATGCTGCTTGAAAAGGAGAACAGACTTAGTTCTTCAAAAAGTTCTGGCATTAGTAATATTGCTCTAGAAAAAAAAAACAAGCATCCCAATAATAAAGGGCCAGCAAAAACCTACCATTCCCACTTACTTTATTGTGTAGTCTAATTGCTACTGTAGTTATCCTAAGTATAGTCCACAGTTAAAATCACCAGCAATTTTAATTCTGAAAATAGCTCTGATGATAATGCATCACTATTTAAATTCCTATTTGTTTGCTAGATTGTACAATATCAAAGCTAGGCAAAACTAGCCCCTCTCACTATGTCCTCACCATCCCTTATTTTATAGGCATGGAAATGGAAATTTTTAGCCACTGTAGAGAGATAACGTAGCTATGATTATGATTCTGTAAAGGTAATGTAGATTTATCAAAATAATTAGAGGCATGATTCTCCATTAAGGTCAATGATTGCAGAGACAGACTGACAAAAAAGAGTGGACTTTTCATTTGCTTCTTTGTTGTCCTTCATTTGTTCCCCTCCTGTGAATGGCTGTTCACCTGGAATATGCTGACAGAAGCCTCTCTGGGAACTGACGTATTAAACCTTAGGTCTGAAATATTAATGTGTCAATTAATGGGAATAGCTGAAGCTCTGAAGACATGCACAAACTTACTTTTACAGAACCCTTCTACAGTTTGGAGAATGAAGATGTGGAGATTCATGGTGCTAAAAACATGTTAAGAAACTTTCAGTGTTCTGTATATTTTGGATGTGTATGCAGCTGTTATTCTGTAGAGTTCATACCCATAGGTATTCATACCCATAGGTGGCTATGAGCTAAGTCAATTAATTTGCTGATTTCCCATAGAGATGTATTTAAGATATCCTTTAGTAGTAAATAAAAAATTATGCAAAAGGCTCATGGCCATTACCAACCACTTTCTTCTTTGGGACTATTGTTGATACCTAAGATGTCCCAATGTCTTTCTGTTAGTTAAATGTATGTGCTAAAATATTAACTAGATAAACTGGTTTAGCAAAGTGCCCAATATTTTCCCATTGTAACTTTTTTTTTTCAATATTTATAAAGCTGCAAAATTTAGGCATTTTCACTTAGATGCACTTTCCATGCATTTATCCTTCCTTTTTTTCCCTTTATCTACTGATAGATAATGGTTAGATTTTTCTGAATGTGGGCTAGCAGGAATACATACTGGATGTCCTCGTAAAAATTGAAGTGGCTTACATATTGATTTTCCCAAGACATTCTGATGTGCAGTTTATCTCCAGGCTTCAACAATATGAATGTGTCATTAATCATATGTGAGAAAATTTTAAAAATTAAGGTGGTTTGGACTAGAAAGACTCTCCTTTCCTGGTAATTAAAGTTCTCCTGCATTTTTAGGATTTAATCTGTGGGACATAAAGAATTGCCATCAAGCATGGTAATGGGGACCAGGAAAATAGTCTCATTTGGATTCATTATAAAAAGTGCCGTAAAATACATTTACATGTGTTGTAAAAAAATGTTTTCTTAAGACAAATGCTTAATGGAAATAGTTTCCCTTTCAATTTTCATTGAATCTTCTCCTAGGAGGTTTGAGGTTTTGGTGGGAGGAGTTGCTAAATATTTTGGTACCTGGGTACCAAAATACCCAGCTCTAATATCTATTATGTATTTTTTTTTCCATGAAGGCAAACAAGAATCAGTTTAAGAAAAACAGATCTGAAAAGTTAAACTCTTCATTCAATCAGAAAAAAACCCACAAAACCAAACCAACTTGAGATAGATTTTTCATTCAACTTTAAAACATGGTCAGTTCTTTCACTCAGTGGTACGTTTACTGTTTCTTTCACGTTGTAAGGTGTAAATCTCATCTGTTATACATTTGATATTGTACAGGATAGTGTAGGCTACAAATACTATGTGCTAGCAAAAGTATGAGCAATGTAACTTGCTCTAAAAAATCTATCAGTTTTAACCACTGCATGTCTATTAAGAGACACTGTTTCCTAGATGCCTATCAGACTACATTTCCTTTGAACAGGAAAACAGGAGTGGTAATTCTGGGAACGTATGAAGGTATAATGGGCCGTGGAAAATAACAAGATTGTAAAATTCAGCTAACCAAATTAATCCATTTTCTTTGTTTGGTGCTTATCATGTGAATTCAGTTAAAAATACACCAGCTTTGCATTCAGTGGCCATGCAAAAACAAAATAAGACTTGAATTCATATTTGGGAAAAAAAAGCCCCACATTTAGTCTTGTATCCATTCACCTATCAATTTTTTTTATAGTTTTTTCAATATGGCAGACAACCTAAAATGTGTGAACTATATGGGAATAAGCTCAATCCATAGAGACAGAGTGCTTATTTTCTGATTGTGTTAATCAATTTCCTTGCTACCAGTTCATCTCTTTCCCTTGACTCATGTTACTTTATGATATGCTTGTTGTAGCCACTAAATGCCAAAAGAATACAAACTTGTAAGGACTATATATTCCCTTACTGTTTATCACAATTTCTTTATGTTTAATGAATGACTTACTACTCTTCACACCAGGAGTGACTATGACCATGAAATTAGTATTTTAAAACCCTATTAATTTATTTAGTTCATCTGCCTGCAGGTGTAGGTTGGTACAGGGATAGCAGTACCGTGAAAATGCAGGGATAGTGCAGTTATTTTGCTTTTATAAATCACTTATGCAGAATGCATGCATTTATTTTAATATAAACATATAGCATGTCGTTAAGAAGTTTATCTCCCATTAATTGGGTTCGTAATAGATGTTGTGTTTCCTGATGCAGCTCATCCTGCTATATCTGAAGTAAATTCAAAATTTCTGGGTTTTGTCTACCTTGTGCTCTTGAAGAACCAAAGGATCATGTCCAACCTACAGACCTCAAAAGAGTAATTTTAGACTCCTCTCCCCTATTACATTCTGTTCCCCACATTCTCAAAAGTTTTGAAGTTATATATTTTGAAATTTAGATTATCATATTCAACCTCCCTCTTACAAATTTTAAAAACTTTTTATTTACACAGATTTTAGGTGAAAATGTAATCGATAATTAGTTTATATTTCTCTTATTTTTTCCTACTTGGTTCCTGATTTTTATGTTTTCCAAACTGATGCCTACTTTATTCATACTTTTAGCGTGTCAGCTGGCATAGTCCCACATAGCTATGAGCTCTGCAGGAATGTGCTTTTTTCCATTTGTGCTTTATATCTCCTTGAGACTGCTTAGAATCAAATCACTATTTTAAAATTATAGGATGCCATAATGCTCTTGCTTTCTCAAGAAGGCGTGTAGAGCGTTGCTGAGTTTTGTTCTTGTCAATAAAATCTGACCAGTCAGACTCCACATTGCAATTAATATTTTCAGCCTTTTTTGATTATAAGTTAGTGTCGCTTAAAATGACATTTCCCGTTAAAACTGATTGTTTAAGAGAGAATCTATTGATTTGGAAGACTTCCTGACTGCTAGAGACCAACATCCATCTCACTTATGATCTGTTCTTTGGCTTTACCCTGTCACTGAAATCTGAATGCTTTGTCTTTTAAATCTTTTTGTTTTGTCTTTTAGTCTGTTCACTGCTGATTTCCAGAAATCACTTCCTCAAGTAAGGTTTTTTGATCAGGAAGGATAACACAAGCTGATCAGTATTTTTAAATACAGTGTTATGAGCTGAGGGGAATGAGATAAATTATCATGAATTCAATACTAGTTTAAGTTCATAGAATCATAGAAACATAGAATCATAGTACCACGGAATGGTTTGGAGTGGAACGAATCTTAAAAAATCATCTAGTTCCAATCCCCCTGACACAAAAAGAGACACTTTCTACAAGGACAAACTATCAGAGCTCCATCCAACCTGGCCTTTAGACCGGGACAACACTTCCAGAGATGGAAGTGCTCCACTCACAACTTGTCTGGGCAATATGTGCTAGTGCATCAACACTCCCTGTAAATAATTCCTTCCTAATAATAATTCCTTCCTAGTCTAAACCTACTGTCTTTCAATTTGAAACTATTTCCCCTCGTCATGTTCATCCCTCCTCCCGTTTTTTAACTGGGGATTGCCCCAACCCCATATCAGCACTTTGCACTTGTTCTTGTTAAACTTCTTGAGATTTCCCACTTCTTGAGCTTATCCAGGTCCCTCTGGATGGCAGCCCATTCTTCAGAAGTGTCAACTGCACCACTCAGCTTGGTATCATCAGCAAACTTGCTGAGGGTGTGCTCAATCCCTTTGTCTATGCTGTTAATGAAGATATTAACTAGGGCTGGTTCCCATAAGGATCCCTGAGGTGCACCACTTATGTCCATCAGGACAGAGAGCCTTTGACCGGTTGGATGCAGCTGTCCAGCCAATTTCTTATCCACCTAATGGCCACCCATCTAATCTATCTCTCTACAATTTAGAGAGAAGGCTGTCATGGGGAATTGTCAAAGGCTTTACAGAATTCCAGATAAACGACATCTGTAGCCCTACCCTTGTCCACTGACACAGTCACTCCATCACAGAAGCCCAATAGGTCGGTCAAGCAGGAATTGCCCTTGGTGAGGTTGTGCTTGCTATCCCAAATCACATCCCTTGTCCTACATGTGCCATAGCAGAACTTCTAGGAGGACTTGTTTCATGATCCTCCCCGGCAGAGAGGTGAAGCTGACCAGTTGGTGGTTCCCAGGGTCCTTCTTTCTCTACCCTTTTTAAGGATGGGTATAGTGTTTCCCTTTTTCCAGTCACCTGGGATTTCACCTGAGCACCATGACTTTTTAACAGTCATGGAGAGTGTTTGATAGCTACACCAGCCAATTCCCTCAGGACTCTGGGATGCATCTCATTGGGTCCCATAGACTTCTTCACATTCAGGTTCCTCAGATGGTCATGGACTGTTTACTTACACTGGCAAACTCTTTGTTCCCTCAGCTCCCATCCTGCTGTCCATCTACTCAAAAGATGTAAGAAGAAAGGGTGCCTGAGACAAAAAAAAAAAAGGAGCTGAGTACTCCAGCCTTCCCCTTGTCCATTGTTACCAGTTTTCCAGCATTTAACAGTTTAACAGGGGTGTTCACCTTCTTTAACCTTCCTTTTCTTTCTTTCCAGGTAAATATACCTGTAAAAAGCCCCTCCCATTACTTTTGTATCCCTTGCTAAGTTCAGGTCCAGCTTTGCTTTGATCTTCCTCATTTCATCCCTATACAACCGCACTTCATACCTACAGAGCAAAAGAGAAGGTCATGTCTCAAAATTTAAGAATTATGGGAAAGAATTGCAAAAGTGGAACTGATATATATTTTGAAAACTACATTCATGCAAAAGTAACATGTTCTTCAAACTGATGTGTTATATGAAACTGATGTGGTCAATTTTAAAAATGTATTCTCAATAATCTAGGAAATTTATTTAAAATTCCTCAGTTAAATATAAAATAAAAAATTAATTTAAAAGTATTTATATAAAATACATTAAAATTAGCTTTTAGTAAGCATGACAGCATGGCAAATGAAACTGGTGTTCTAAAGATGGGAGATACTATGAGTGGATTACAAATCTCAATGGATTTAATGCATTCAGTTGTGAGTAAGTTTGAAGTTACAGCCCTGGATCGTAAATAAATAACATATGACTGTAAAGTAGCAAATTCTTTTGACTAAGTTAAGCAGTCAGAATAATGTACATGGAAAAGGCCATGAAATGCCCATAGTTAAGATAAGAGAAAGACAAGATACAGAAAGATACAAGCCCACTAGCCTGATCTCAAAAATATTCAGAATTTTTATGCAAATCTTGAAGGAAAGTTGATTAAAGACCTTGAAGGAGGGAAGAAACCTGGTTCATGAACTCTGTAGCAGAATTGTGTTATAATAACTTGATATTTTGCTTTGATGTCTTGTAGACAATAGGATTTCACTGAATATAAGCTACTTAGGTTGGATCAAGCATTTGAAATAGCAGGACAAGCAAAATTGTCAATGAAATTGGAAAAATAGGCTTTAGTAGATGACCTGGAAAGAACTTACCTTAGCAATGATGCTGAAATAGCAGATATTTGCTCAAAGTTTCTTAGTGACAGTTCTCAGGGTTAAATCTGGAGACAACACTTTTACTAAAATAAAAGAAAGCTTGGATTACTTAGAAAACTGGAGCCAAAAGGATAAACAGAATTAACATCTGTAAAAGAAAGTGCAAAATAGTGTTTCTAGCTACCAGTATTAATGCAATAAATTTTAATGCAATCAGATTTTTAAAAAAACCCAACCTGTAATCAATTGCAGAATTAGCGTGAACCGTCAGTACGTTGACTTGAAGAGTGTAGATGTGATCTTAGAATGATCTCGGTGACATACTCTCTGTGAAATTATGAAATTTTTTAACATCACAGCACAAGTAGTTGGTGAGCCCCATATAAAATATCATGGAAATAATAATAATAATAATAATAATAATAATAATAATAATAATAGTAGTAGTAGTTACAGTCACATTGTTTTACCATCAAATAATAGTATCACTGAAAATTTGGTGACAGGACTGAAGACAAGGTGGTTGCCTGTGAACTGTAGAAGAAACATTGCACCACAAAATGTCAGAACAGTGAGACTCAGAATACTCTGTTTGCAATAGTAGGAGACATGGATGAGTGGCCCAGAAGGATCTTTCCTGTTCTGAGTCCTGTAAAATAATTTCAGAGTGGCCACTGTTTTCAATATAAATGAATTAGGCCAAAGTTTCTCAAATAGAGATTATTAGATAGCCATTACAATTCTGAGCTTCCTGAAATTATTTCAACATTAACTTCAGTGAAAATATTCATTAAAATGTATTTGATGCAGAGGACTGTTATTTATGGGAAAACGTCAGCAATGATATAAGCTAAGATAATATTTCCGTTTGGAAAATAAATTGATATTTTGTATATATTTTCTTCTTTAAGTTCTTTTTTCCACTAATGAGGCACTAGCATGACTCAGAATGTCTATGGTGAGGAATTGACTGAAGGAATGTCCTTTCTTCTTTCCTATTTTGGCTAGTAAAAGTATTTTGCAAGATATCAGGTCAGCACAGTGCCACAGAGATTAAATATAATTTCACAGAAAAGCAAAAAACCAATTTTAATTGCATAAAATTTTTCTCATAAAACAAAAAAAAAAATCTTCAAGTAGAATGTTCTTAAAGAGCTTGGAAAGTGATTGTTAGTACTGATGTCATTCAAAGAAAAGAATGTGTTTCTCCCTTTAACTCTGCTTAATCTTCATGATACAGAGTTGCAGCTCAGGAATATTTCCCATGTTTTCCTTTCCTTGCTAACTTTTTTCCCTGATTAATTTACAAAGATGAATATTTTACTCCAATACACATAGCATTAGAATAAAAAGAAAGAAGAACAACAAGTAAATAAATTTAGCAAGTTGGACTAAATAAACAGAGACAAAACTTTTAGATCTTTATTTTACAGAAAGAACAGAACTTAAACCACAAGGTTTTCCTTTAAGATGTATTTGCTTTGTGCAAATTTGCTCAATTTATGTCTATAACGTTATTAAAATCCCTGTGAGTTTCAGAGACAGTATAGTCCTAAGGACAAAACTATGACCTCAAATGCTCCCATTTAATAAAGTTTGAATTTGCCCGTGAATGTCAACATTATCTCTAAAGTTCTCATTTAACACTGTGTCAGATCTGGAATTAGTGTGATATTTGTACCTTTTTCTTTTTTTTTTTTCTTTTCCCAAGTGGATTGAATTTATTGTTTAATCCAAGACCGTTGCTTAGTGGCATTTGTGTATTGTGCACAAAAATTAAAGCATTTTCACTAAAGCAAAATGTGTAGAAGAAATAAGATGGTTGACTGGAAGTGAATCTAAAAGTCAGAGTAGACTCTAAGTAGGATGGAATTGCACTGGGTAAGGGTGCCTGAACATTGCAGATACTAATTATAAATCAAATTATATCCTTAGGGGTCTGTCTCTGTCTGCAAAGCTGAAGGAGCATTTCTCCAACTCTTTCCCTTCTAGATCAAGTTACTGTAACACACAAGATCTCCAGGGGTGCTGCTGCAAGTGAAAGGGGAAATGTGGGGTTTTTTTCCAAGGGTTCCTTTCTCACTCAAACCCCTCTGAGCCAAAAAAAAAAAAAAAAAAGAAATTCATAAGCAATCAACTTAGCCATCATTAGTCATGAATGGGGAATACACTAGACAGCTAGGCATTTTGTTACAATGACTCCAGTTTACTAAACTCTGCCAAAAATAAATTATTTCCTGGTTTGTAATAAAATTCACTCTGTACAAAATATGTAATCATGGTGGGAATTTTTCAGTATGATTCAGCTGTCAAATCTCAAGATCCACAAACAGGCTCCAGGCTGCTGTATTTAGACTGTCAGTTTCATAAATCTTAACTATTAATTTAAATAAAATGTAACATTTCCTGCAAGTAAAGTCAAAGTGTTCCATTCTAAGACTACATTTAGGGATTGTGCCATTTTGACTTTAAAAACAAAAACACAATGGAGAGACAGAGTGAATAGTTTCCTTGCATGTAGTTACAGCACAGTTTAAATAATCAAGAGTGGGATTATGTCTTAGATATCAATGTCAGATCAGCAAATGTGTGTGAACAACTCATGGTCTCTCTGGCAGGCTGTTTTACAGCCAGGATGAAAACATGCCTTTAGATTGTTAGCAAGGGCAATAAAGATACCTGAATTCCAAAGATAAAGATTTCTAAACATTGTACAATGACCTTTTAACTAGAGTTATCACTTCTTCTACCTTCATAAACCCACCAAATATGCAAGTACTTTTTATTGTGCAGAGTACAAGAAATGCCAGGCCACTCACAAGATGAGATAAGCCACCTACCCACAAGAGTCCTGGCTGATGACTCTGAATGAAAAGGCTCTGGAATACACTTCCTGTGCAGAAGAATACTGTGCTGAGGGGATCTCTTCCACAACCCTAGACTTACTGCCTGATGTATTTTCCTGCATTATGTTTGCACAATTATTTTCATTATTTGTTTTACTAAAAATAAAAATGTTGTTGTAGAGTATTTTGAGAAATGCATAAGAACATTTAATCAAAGAAAGGAAAGCACTCCTCAAAAGACCTGTACTCTATCTGATGTATTTTTTCAGAGCTGTCCCTCTTTGAGAGTGTTCCAGACTATTCTGCACTGTGTATATGATTTGATTAAAGCTACCTACAAACTAATGAGATGCAACTCTTTACTACTGGCATAGTGCCATACACCACCTATCTCTTTTGTCATGTCTCATATGTTGTCTTTGAGCTCACTATAAACTTAGAAAATTTATTTCTCCAGATAATAAGGCAAGTTCCTTCAGATATCTGTAAATCATGAACCTAACATACATAAGGCTGAGTGACAGTAAACATAGCAGGGAATTTGAACTCATTTGAACTCATATTACACCCTAGATATTTAGATTGTATAATATATCTTACTGTGTGATATATCTTACTGTTAAGATATGTGATGGTCAAAAATCACCCACATTTTTCTGAGAAGTAGAAAGGTCATTATCTTAACTTGGTTACATCCCTGTGGGACTTCTCCAAAATACTTATATTATTATAGAGCAAGACTTAAATGGTATTAAGATCTTCTGATAAGTCAAGCAATCAAAATATTGTTGCTGAGGTGAAGATGTGACAGCACTGTACAGTACCTATTTCTTCTTGTATAATTCATAATTCCTGCTACAATCTATGAAGCACAGATGCATAGAATTTGAGTTGAAGAGTTTAGATCCATGCTTCGTTTAAATTGTATTTCTTCAGTTGTGAGGAGAGTTGGTTTCCTTTCTCTTTATATGCACCTTTCAACTTTGTAATGATCTCCTACCTGATATCTATAGAAGAGACAGATTGGTCATTTTTTAAACCAGCAGCACCATGTACATCTCTTGCTCCTAGATTTTCACTAGCCACAGTTTTTGAAATTTAATATTATTCATAATATTCCCTTTTTTATTTTCTTACATTCAGAATCTGTGTGAATATGGGGGAAGAGCAAATGGCAGGATTGTGGGGATTGTAAAGTTAACTATTCAATTATGTCAGTTATTAAATGTCAGCTTCTCATATCTTCAACCATTTAAAGACCTCCATTAACATCTGTCTAAGTAACAGCAATAACAGAAGATACAGATAATTTCTGTATTTTGGAAGCAGAATTTTCTGAGTTAACCTGCTCCTATAGGATTTTGTTTGCATGCAAAACAGGTAAATAGACCCATTCTGACATTGTAGGTGACCAGAAACTGAAGTAGATAGACTTTAGGAATCTGATTTTAGCCTAGGTAGCCCTTTCATTTTGAAGAGAACTAAGACATGGACAAATATTAGATTAATGAAACTATCACTACTATATAAGTGCAGACTCCTTGCACATATTTAATTATAGATGAAGAGAGGGTGAGGTGAAAGAAAATAGTATGTCTTTAATAAATTACACACATACATGAACATATATGCACATATGTACAGACTTCCTCAAATATATATGCAAGCATGTTTCTTTTTCTTTAGATTTTAAAAATTATTAGTCTTCTGAAACTGCCTTTAGAATCTCTCTATATGAAGACCATCTAACTTCAGAATGATATACACTACACATAATTATTAAATAATTATATTTTAACTGACCTTTGGAATCAATGACATGACTAGTCATAAAGCAATAAAATCAGATTTGGTCTTCACAAAAATCTTGAGCTGAACAGCCTGTGTCACAAAATCGCTGAATGGTTAATGTTGGAAGGGATTTCTGGTGGGCTAATTGCACCCCTGCTCAAGAAGGATCTTCCTTGTGCACACCATGCATGATGGCATCCAGATGGTCCTTGAATATCTCCACTGAAGGAGTTTCCACAGCCTCTCTGGGTGACCTGTTACAGTTCACAGTCACACACAGAGTACAGAAGTTCTTCCTTGTGTTCATGTAGAGCTCCCCATGCATCAGTTTCTGCCCGTTGCCTCTTGTCCTATTGCTTGGCACCACTGAGCAGAGCCTGGCCCATCCTCTCAACATCCTCCCTTGAAGGCTGAACTCTCCCTGCCTTTCCTCCTAAGAGAGATGCTCCAGTCCCCTCACCATCTTGGTTGCCCTTCACTGGGCAACTGCCCTGCACTGGGCAATTGCCCTTCGCTGGACCTGCTCCAGGAACTCCATGTTTCTGTCTTGGGAGTCCAAAATTGGACACAGTATTCCAGATCCAGCCTCACTAGACCTCCTTTTTGTTGCTGTCAAAAAGAAATGTAGGTTAGCTGGAATTAATCTTGCTTCATGTCACTTATCTTCAGATTTTAATGAAGCTAATGATTGTAGAGGATACTCAGTACTTCATAGGAATTGTTAGGCAGCTCATGGGAATGTCTTCTTTGTTAATTATATTTTCTTTGATCTTCTGCATTTAAAAACCAGGCCCCCCCATCTTGTAGACATTTATGTATGAGAATGGTTTCTCACATGTCCACAGCATAACTAAACTCAGTAGAACTATTCAGGTATCAGAGAGTTTGAATATTGGAATCATTGACTAAATATCTACACCAGTGGAAACCAAAAAAAAGCGTATCCTAATAGTCTGACCAATGTCATAGCAATTTCTTACAGTGTTGTTGTAACGTTAAATTAAAATTAGAAGAGTATCCAATACAGAGTAAAAATTCTGGCAGTATAAATGCAAATTTTATTTGCACAACTGAATTAGACCACTCCATTCCCCATTTCAGATGAGCATTTTCTTTTTAGACTGGCTGATAAGAATAGCTGGTCTTGAGGAAGAACAGGCTTTCAGAAGGAATGCTTGAGGGAAGAACAGGGTGGGGAAGAATGAGGCAGGCAGAGCCCAAAGTGCTTGGCTGAACTGATCTGTATCTTTTAAGGAAGCTATTTTCTCTTTTAAAGCTTTCAAGTTTTAATTGTTACCTTATGGGATATAGTAAGAAATTATAAAGAAATAAAGAAAAAATCATACAATCATCATAACTGAAATGCATTGATTTTGAAAACAGATTCCTATAACCAATTTCATCTAAGATTTAAGGGAGATGCAATATTCTGACAAAACTATAATTAATAATTACTGTGTAAGTTGAGGAATAAGAATGCTACTGCTAGGAGATGCTTTAAAAATTACTTTTAAGATGCAACCTATGATCATTGGTGGGGCAAATATATGATGGAAATTTTCAAGATGCCTAGTGAGATACTTCAGTCTTTAAAGTTTACGCCAGGTCTTCGTGAGACCAAAGACATGTATGTATGCAGAATTCAGTTGCCTGCTCCTTCCAGCAGCTATCCTGTGTACTTTAAGGAACTCCTGCTACTGACTAGGAAAATGATTTGTACCCATGAAATATTTGAAAACATGTTAAATCAGGAGTCAGTTCACAGATTTCCAGAGAAGAAAAGATCTCATGGCAAAATCCAGAACAGCAGTAAGGATGATAGGAGTTGAAATGCATTACTTTGGGGCACTGGATTTCCTAGATTGCAGTCTAAAAATCCCTAAAAATCTTTTTTTTTGGCTGGGGAAAGCTAGGTGCTTTAAAGTCAGCTCCAAACCAGCATAAAAACCAGTGACCCAGAAAAATTTGGCCCTGTCAGAGAAGGCCACCTCTTGAGGCCGACAAAGTGGTGAGAATGTGGTTGTCGTACACCTTGACATGCACATCAGGCTTCTGACTCCTGACTCCAGGAGACAAGCCCAGGTATTCACTGTCCACAGAGCAGGAAGATAATTCTGAAGACAGATTCAAGTCTTTTTCTCCCAAAAAAATGAGAAACTAATTCTTTTCTTTTGGAGTATCACTACCTAGAGGTCTCGTTTTCCTTCAAAATATTAGGCAGCCTACATAGAATGCGGAAGACTGATATTTTTTCCTGCTGTTAAAGACATCACTAATCATTTAAAATTATCATATTGAAGAATTACATCTGGGATACATTTGCAATTATAAGGGTAAAAGAGATGGTACATATGCGTCCTTGTACCTTCTCTTAAAATTTATGTGTTTCAGCACAAAGAATGCAAATGAAGAGATACTGGTGAGAAACTAAGATGAAAATATGTCATCCAGAGAGTACAATGCAATAAAAACTAATTCAAAGGTTAGTTTGTCATGGGTTTTTATCTAGTATTTGCTTTATTTAGCACTTCCAGAGAGTCCTTGGTCATTTCAGCTAATTTTTTTATAGATAGCATGTTATTAATATCAAGTAATTTAATAAAAACTAATTCTTATTCAGATTGAAGAAAAATAAAAAAAACTCTGTTAAATATTATTTTTATCTTATATTTATAGAGCATATACATTATTTCAATGCCATTTCACAGAATTTTAGTGCTGATACATTTGTACATATTACAGTTAGAGAATGTAATGAGAAATTAAGTATCATTTTAAAACATGCAGAAAAAACATCAAGTGAAAACAACATTTCTAAAAAAACCTAGTGAGTATTCCCTGAAGGTGTCACAGGTGCAAACAAATGACCTTATTATCTGTTTCTTATTTCAGGTATTTCAAAATGCACTGTAATATTAAAATTTTGAAGCTACTTTTGCAAATGTATCAGACGAATTTAAATTCTTTCTTTAGCCATATTCTGCTCTTCTTCAAAAATTTTGGTTTTGATTAAACTGGACTTCACCCATAGTCTTCCCAATATAACTCATACTTCATGGTCAGATTCTGAGTTAGGTCTCAGCTGTCTGTATTCCTAATAGTCCAAATTGGAGACGAGCCCATAATTCAGAATATCATTCTACCAGCTCATCTGTCAAGTTTTTGGGATTTTTTTTCCCCTTCAAGAAAATCAAGCCTCTCAAGAGACCTAGGCTATACAAAACCTAGATTTTATCCAGACACAGTGATGAGATTGACCTGGAGCATAAACTTGGACCAAGTATCTGAGTAGCACTGTAAAGTTTAAACAGAGCCTGCGGGAGTCCATAAATGGCTGTGTACTCTTTATTGAGGTCAGTGAACACTGAAGGGAGGGCTAAAATGGGGTGATTATGTCTGGGTAGCAAAAACAATTTAAATTTCCTGGGAGACACTTCACATATTCTAATTTAGCAACTACTTGGTCCTTCAGGATGAAGTGGGTACTTAGACAGAGAAAATAGACCCATGAAATCTATTAACTGATTACCTTAATACATACAGATGTAAAACTAGCTGTAATAATACATTCTTGGTGACTAGATGTGGGTGGAAGCTACCCACAACAGACTTTCTCTGTCTTTCTGTGCTATGCCTCAAGTCACACATTTTATATAACTCCAGTACTATAGTAGCCAAGGGTTCCTGGTCAGAAGTGTCAGTTGTTTCAACAAGTGCACGTCTTTACCTGTCACTACTACAACTAAAGGAGTGTGTTTCCATTAGCCTGGCTTAGAATAGAAAGTTTGCAAAGTAATAGAAAAAGTCTCCAGTTCTCTGTTGAAGAACTTTATACATAGGCAACAGGTTTTATTGTAAAGTGATATGTTTTGGAGCAAGGTAGTAACATACACAAATCATCTTTCTGACTCTCTTGGTTTCCATTAAAGATTATAGATGTAGGTGTGGTTGTCTAGCAAGTCAGTAGCTGTTTGGGATTGGAGGTAAAAAATCAGAGTCTTACAAGGCAGTGTGAGAAATAAATTGTAACATCTCAGCTCCTCTAGAATAAATCCTTCATCAACTCCTGGCAAAGTTTAAAAATTGAATTAATCTAAAAAAAAAAAATTGTTTGTCAATAGGTCAGTTTTTAGCTAATTATCTTGACAGTCACAGAGCAACTTGAACTCACAATTCAGTTTTCTAGCCTGGGGTAATAACTGGGTCTATCTTTATGTGACTGCAACTTTAAATAAAATAAGAGGGAATTGATTTCATATTTGATGCTGCAAACTATTTAGAATGTTCTAGAAGGGTATTTCAGGAAAAAAAAAAAAAATCTCTTTACTGTGAACCAAACACAGAGTATAAATGGTTGGAATTGATTGGAGGCGTCAGTCATGAGCTCTAACATGGATTTGTCCTTGTTCCAGCCAGGACAGGGCTAGCTTCTGCAGCAGGCAGGAGCAGCATGTCCAGGATCCAGGGGTTTTTCTGTAGCACCACATCACACACACAGGGGTCACTTCTTTTCCCCGTTAGTTCCAGTGAGCGGGTGGATAGTGCTGGATTCTGCATGAAGACCACTCAGCTGTGAATCACTTGTCTGTCTTGTACACTCATTAGTAATATTGCTGCTGCTCTTAACTTTTCTGATTTCATTGCTGCTTCCAGCAAATTGTTCTTATCTTCATTTGTGGTCTTTACACTTTCTGCTCCCAGTTCTCATCTCTATCCCGACATAGGGGTAGTCAGGTGGAGAGCGGGTGAGTGGCATGAGGTCTGGAGTGTTTTCAGTGGGAACACTAAATTAGAGAATACCATTCCTAAACTATGACAACATGTTTCTTTATCTTGCCACTGACCTCACAATGCTACTGATCTGACCCCCTTGAGGGGTGGAAAATGTCAGAGTAATGTCATGGTAACTGAAGTCAATGACAGTATTTCTCAAACTTGCTCAAAAAAAGATGCTCAGAAGAAGATATTTTGCATATTCATCATTGCCACAGTGCTTTTTATATCTCATGTACAATTAGTCTACAGGATAAAAAGCTCTATGGTTCTTGCACATGGTCTACTTCCAGATTATTCCCACTGATTTTCTCTCTGCAGCTACATGCAAGACTGTTCCTGCCTGTTGCCACTTGTTCACATAGTGCCCCTGTGGCCTAGATCACTGTAATCATTCTCTTTCTGATATTCTGTCTGTTTTGCATTGTGCACATTAACCTGGTGACATAACTCTTTTCAGAATGTTACGTATTAAAATCCAAATAATTTTGCAATAGAAATGTTGACAGTTTTGATTTTACCATAGTTACACAGTGAGTAGATAGTAGATAGCAGTATACAGAACTTGAAGGGGGAGGGTCCTGTGTAATTAAATTTTGTGTAATTAAAACAGTTAATGATAACAATTGAATGGAGAAGTGAGAGCCCACTTGGCCTACTGTATTCAGTTCTGGGTTTCTCAGTGCAAGGAGGCTATGCAGCTACTAGAGAGAGCCCAGTGAAGGACCACTATGATGTTAAAGGGGTGGGAATATTTCCCATGTGAGGAAAAGATGAAAGAAACACTTTTTCACTGTGGGGTACATGAATACTGGCACAAGTTACTCACAGAAATTGTGGAATCTTCATCCCTGGGTATATTCAAAAGCTGTCTACACATGATCCTTCAATTTACTTCAGGTGATCCTCTTTAAGCAGCAGGTAGTAGGACAAGATGATTTCCAGAGGGACCCTTACAGCTTCAACCATTCTGTAGCTCTGTGAGTCTGAAAAAAGCAAAGAACTGTATTTTGACTACACAAAATTCCTCAAATGATATTTAGGAAATAATCCAATCAAAAAGGAAATACAAAGGAATGTGTTTAAATTAACTATTGAAAACCTCAAAAGTGAATCAAAACTTGAATAGCATATTGAGTACCAAGCAGGTTAAAAAGGCAGCAGATTGAATATATCTTGAGGCTGTCCCTCTTTATGCATCCACATCTGAGCCTGTGCACTAACTCTCTGTGATTGCTTTGTGGCAGAGCAAAAGAGTAATTGACATTCTAGTTAACATAGGCTGAAAAATGACCTTGAGTTGTCACTTTGTCCCTGGCTTAGCAGGGTACCAGAGTTAAAGAAGGTCACTTGATTAAAAACCTGCAAATATTTTATCCCAACAAACACCAATAAAATGACTGCAATACTTTAACTGTCATATTGTTTACCAGTTAATTAATTGAGGGAATTCATAGTCCAATGTTAAAAGTATTAGGTCTTCTTTTTTAACATATTTTTGGCATTTTTTTTTTAAGCCCATATAACATTATATATTTTCAAATATCTATTATGGACAATGTTCTGGCAAAAAAAGACATAGTAGTAATGGCAAGATGCCTAGTTTTTGTGTTGCTGTGGTGTGACAGACTGATGTTTCTCTGTCAGTATTATTTATATCTAAAAAAAGGAATAGGTTTTGAGTAAAACAGAAATGAAAGATAACATCTGTAGAATATACATGTTTTTATTTTGCTGGGCTTGATTTCAAGTTAATATATGTTTCCCAGACTTTAGTATCCAGAGAACATTTACAACATGCAAATACTGAAAGAGGAAGAAACACACTGTTCATTGTGTAGGTTTTTAGTGAGACTTCACAGAACTGGGAAATCCACCCAGAAAAGAGAATTTGAATCCTTTTGCTAGTTTACAGCCACATTACAGCAGAGAGTCTACAATATTGACCTTTAAATTGCAGTGATTAGAAAATCAGTGCACATTTCAGAGCACAGCAAATCTTATATTTGTTGAATATACTATGTATTTCCTTTTAATACTGAAAGGGAAAAACCTCATTGTTTCTAACAGATGTTGTTTTTTGGACACAAAACTTTGCAACAAGAAAGAAGATTTCTGGAAAGCATCTTCTGCTGTGGAACTGTGTTGAAAATGCTAAACAAATTAAGAATGACACAAGGAAAAAAATCATTAGAATGTGTTCTTATAAGTATAATACTTTTTTCTACACCTTTAATTTTGAAGAAATGCTGTATTTTGTGAACTGAGTAGCATATGGCAACCTGACTGAATTAAGAAAAAAAAAAAGGAAAGTGTAGTCGCACAGAGATTGTTACATGTGAACCTTGCAGAAGAAAAAAAACCAGAAGCTTTGTAGATTACTAGGAAGGAAACATAAGCTACCTGAGAAACAAAAGGAGACTGTACAAAATATCTAAATCTTGAGCTTTCATACAAGAGATGATATACAAAAGAAATATGGTGAGGAAATGCTTTGAAAAGAAGTTTCTAAAGTGGAAAAATTAACAGTTTTATATACAGCCATAGTATTTAGAAGAAATGACACTTCTTAACATGGTTTGACAGCACTGAACAATCAGAGAAAATATTGGAATCAGTCTCCAAATCCTGGCTCTGCATTACATCAGGCACACTAGCAAGACTCAGAGGTAAGAAGTGTAGACGGAATGGAATTGACTGGAGAAACAGAAGAGGCAGATGTTTTCTGCATTTGCTGCCTCAAGTGCATGATTAGCATAATTAATCTATATTTTTTGCACTGACCCAGTGAGGGAGTGACTTTTTGATGCACCTGGTGTATAGAGGGATTGAGTAAACTAAAGGAGGCAATTGCTAATGCAGGGACATTACAGGCTTTGTGAGTAGCAAGCGAGTGCTTTCGACTCATCATAGCTGCCTACAACTCGGGGAAAAGATAGGAAGGTGATTCGAGTGCTTATGGCCTGACCCATGTCCTGCAAATCTCATAGATGGGAATGCAATGACTGCAAAAGTGGAGTGGCTGCCTGATGGCAGAACTGGTGGAAAACAGTAGCTGATCAGTGTCTTCCTGTGAAAGCAAGTTTTATTGCTCCTGGACATGAGGGAATCTGTCAGTTCAGCCTTTCCCTGCTTCTTCTTTCTTTCATCTTCTTTCATTTTAAAAGCAACCTCTCTAAAGAACTTCAGGTGGCATTGTACATTAAAAGCCAAGGGTTTTAATCTTAAATGCCAATGTCTTAGCAAACGCACATGCAAATGTGCAGTACTGAAAAGCTATTTCTTTACATGCACGTTTGTTTACATGCATGTTTGTGTCCTTAAAGCAGGTAAGGTACTAAAAAACAGGTAAGAACTAAAAAATTCTATCTGGTATGTAATTTCAGGAAAACTTCTATTTTATGATTTCCAAAAGCAAGAAACAAATTCCAAAACTCACATGATTCAAAATACCATTTTTCAAAAAATTTTTTGATGCATTTAGGTTGGGGTTTTTGTTTCATTTTGATTTTTTTCGATACTTAGTTGTCGTGAACATGAAAGAAGAATTTTTGGATTTCCATTGTAGAATATTCAAATTTACAAATAACAGTAAGAAATTGGGGGAAGTAAATTCTTCAGTGCAACTGGCTATTAATTTACCTCCTCAAACTTGGAAGCTTATGTACATGGAAGGAAGGGCTGAAGATCAACATTGCCAAAGAATTAGTGAATAAAAATAGAGACATTCCTTTAAAAGCTTAATTAAGAGAAAGTAGTTGAAATACATGTCTAATTTGTGAAGAACAAAGTTAGTTACTGAAGCAATGTATAATTGGGAGTTGTTAAATTTTGACTGACTGACTTTGATAAATTGCAGAGTAGTTTAGTGGTCCTTAGTGACTTCTTCACTGTGTATGTGTTTAGAGAACCAGGCTATAAAAAATAAGGGAAGTTTAAGGCAAGATGAGAAGTTTGATCAGACAATTTGGGCATGAGATATTCACTTTTATGCACATTATTTCATTAATTTATGCATTTGTTTTCCTCAATTGCGTCTTTCTCTTTTAGTGGTATGATAGAAAATTTATTTAATGTGAGTTAATATGAAAAGATATTTAGAAAAATTATGATTTTGATCTGGCACAAGCATAGTCTAGAATGAGAAAAAGGAATGTTAATGGATATTGTGCTGAAGAATTAAAAAGGAAGAGCATTCTGATGACTTAAAGAAGGATCAGCAACTGCTCTTGGACTTGGGAGGTGACACAGACATGTACTAACAGAGCATTTATTATTTCATTCATATAAATCACTATGTCTCCCCAGATCTCTTCTTTCATTCCTAGTATCTCATATCCCATAGAAAATTTTGCACCTTCTCATGGAAAAAAAAACATATATTATTAATAAACTCATGCCATTTCTTACATTATTTTGAAGGATTACATTTCCCAAGCAAGTGATAAGATTTTAGAAGTTGCACTCTGGTATGAAAAGCTGTCAAACACATAGTAGTTTCTGCAACTGTTTTATATTGCAAAAAAATGATGTGCATGTTAATTATATAGTTAAAAGGCAGGATAGAGCTTCCAGCCTAGGAATACTGTAGTTATACGCCCACAGCATTGCGTCATAATTGATCAAAACAATGCTTAGGGTCCTCTCATTGCACATTCATTTGGCATTCATTAAAGTATCACTGATCATAATGATTTCATTTGGTATTCAGAAGTGCCATATGCTTCACCATAGGTATTCATAGACACTTAAAATAGATTGCTTCTTCCCTCTGTTGAACTCTCTGATGACATGCTGATGCAAAATGCATTTGCACTAACAGAGTCCCTTCCTATCTACCTGGCAACAGAAGGGCAGCTCTTCTGTAACATCTGAATTAGCAATATAACAAATTTTTCAGTGTTAAATAAAGGGATGGTTGTACTGTTTAAAAATAAAAACAACAACAACAACAACAACAACAACAACAAAGAAAGAAGAATTTTACTTTTGTATTTAAATAATGGAGGTATGAAAAAATTTATAATTTTGAGACAGACACAGAAAATGCTCACTTTCCAGTCCTTTTTTTTTTAATTAAGAAATAATCATATGTCATATAGGTAAGATATGCTAGAAAAAGAGGATTTTGGATTAAGCAAAAACCGAAACAGAATCAGATTTTTTGACTTAGCAAAAATCTGGTATTTCTTTTCTTATTCTGTCTCAAATTACACAACCTAAAGGACTTCTGACTGGCATGAAGTGAACTTCAGTACCTACACATACCTTCCTGCCTGCCTCCCTCCTGAGTTTATACAGGTCTAAGAACAAGCAAAGCCTGATTATCGATCATAGGTTAATCTATTAGAAACATTGATTTCTCTGTCAGGATGGTTCATACTCCTGCTTGTATTGCCTTGCCAGTGCTGATGCTAAATTTCTCAGGCTAGACAGATGAAAAAAAATGTTGCCCTTCTTTTCTTGTTGATTATGGTTTGAGAAAGTAGACTGAAATTATTTTTTGCTTCTGATATTTCCTGGGTAAGGATGAAAAAGAACTGATTAGACTCAGTATTTTCACCCTCTTATGTTCAGCAAAGTTACCTGGGAGTGTGGAAGCCATTTCTGTACTTCCAAAATGCTTGAGGATTATGTCTCCCTAATGAGTTTCATGTAATCTTGCTTCCTTGCTCTAAAAGTAGCTGGACCAAGATAGTCATCCTTAAGGTAGATTGAACATTGAACATGATTAAACTTCTCTGGGCTATAAATGCTTCAGTATATAAAACTAAATTCACTTTCATTCTCATATTTTAACTTTTTAAAAATAAAACTGTACTGTGACTGTCAATGATACAAACTGAAACACAAATCTCAGGAGGCAAATGCTTAAGTCAAAAGGGAATCATAAAACTATGTTCATAAAACTATGACATAAACTATGATATTTTCCTTAGTCTTTCAATTACCTCTTTTTTTCATTGTTGTGTGGCTTCAACACAAGTTCAGGTTACATTTTCTGTTTCTTAAGCCAATACCATATTTATTATCAAATACCTATTATTGTAACAGATATTTTTAGTTGGACATAGTAACATTTCCTTTCCTCTACCACTAAGAATAAAAATAAAATGGTAGCATATAGGAAATGTGTCTTCCCTGCAGCGAAGAAGAATTTTGCAATTTCTTGCATGTCTTGCAGAAGTCATTCTTGGATTGCAAGGTATAATTAAAATACACTTTCAAATCTAGTTGTTAGACACTGCTGAACTAATAGGAAAGAGGAAACTCCTTTGTGAATCTCCAGTGTCTCACTAGTGTCTCACTTCGTTATTTCCCCATGGTTTCCTGAATAAACCTTCCACCTGCCTTTTCTTTTCTACCCTAAAAGAAAAGGCCACAAGTTATGCTCTTATGTCCGTGTTCAAATAAATAAAGCTAGTTCATTAATAAAAGTACTGAATGATGAGCACCAACATTAATTTAAATCTATTTGTCATATATCAGTCTTTATATTTAGAAACTTCATATTCTTTCTGAAAAAGCTGTCAATCTATGAAGGGAGCATCTCTAGAACGAAATTTTTACCTCAACCTGAGTGTTAAGTCTTCTAAGGCACTTCAGTTATTAAAGAAAGTTCTGGTACATCTTTCAGAAAATGGGAGTGATCTTGGACACTTTAGAGTAAACTAAACACCAGATAATGGTTTTAATTTTTTAAAAAATTTTTATCCTCCTAATAATTAGCTTGTTCCCCAAAAGCAGATAAGAAAGTTAGGTGGGCAGGGATATCAGAAGATCAATTTGTATATCATCCCACCTGGATCAAGGCCAGCTGAGATCTAGTTTTTCAGGACCTTACCTAACTGAGAATAAAATAACTAGAAACACCTTCAAGAACATATAGGATTTCATTAAGTGCATTTCTCTACTGCAGCTGTCCTAAAACAAAGCTGTGATGTTTTTGAGCTATAACATATGTGCAAAAAATATGAGTGTCACACTAATGCTCTTATAGATTAATATTGTACTTGAAATAGAAAAAAGATTGAAAAATATTGAAAAAAAATAACCAGCACAAATTCAAAGATACCAAATATCACTGACAAGCACTCAGAGGCAGTCCATTTCTGACAAATAATTAAAACATGGGGTGTTTGTCTTTGTGTGAAGCGAGGAAGGGAAGAGGGTGATCTTCACAACAGATTAAGTCCATGCAACAGCAAGGGCTGGGGGCTGACCTGCTGGAGAGGAGCTCTGCAATGAAGGACCTGAGGGTCCTCGAGGACAACAGAGGACCCTCTCTTGCTGGATTTGTCCATAATCCAGCAACATGGCCCAGTGGTCAAGAAGGTCAGTGGTATCCTGGGGTGCATTAGGAAGAGCACTGACAGCAGGGCAAGGAATCCTGCCCCTGGTGAGGTACCTCTGGAGTGTGGCGTCCAGTTCTGGGCTCCTCAGTACAATAGAGACATGGAACTCAGCATTGCTTTTGTATACCAGCTTGGTGCAACAATATTTTAACTGAAAAAGGCTTTAAATAAGTTTTTCTCAGAGTTTTTTGGAGTGCTTTTAATTTCATCCTTTTTTAAATTTATTTTGTCTGGTCCAAACCCATACATTTTGAGTGACAATTTGCCTGAAGGTGTCTATTGTTGTTAAAGCTAAAGTTTCTTAAAAGTAGGTCTGATGCAGAGACACCATACTTGTTTACTGAGGTCTGCTGTTGTATAGCACCTGGGAAACAGAATGCAACATCATCTCACCTATCATGTTAAATTTAGAAGAGAGTTCTCCTCTGTATGATGCTTTTTGCCCAAATCTGAAATTGACAATATCAAATTAGTGACTTGAGTAAAAAATCAGAAGTTATAGAGGAAAATTAACAGTAGAATAAAAAGCTGCTTAATGAGCTCTAAAAGAAGCAAGCTGCAGCAATTTCCCTTCCTGTATCTTTTTGAATATTGCTTAAAACTGCACTTGCAGGAGACAAAAATTCCCTATGGGATCATTGTTCCCTCCTCAGAGGCAGAGCTCCCCTGAGCTCAGAAATCCCACAAACATAATTTCTTTGAATAAGAGAGGAAGAAATAGAGAGAGTCCTAAGGGAGTATTGCACTGCCTCTTTACACTGAGGACAGAAAGAGAACATCAAGCCTGATTTGAAGAATGTAGGAAGTCTGAGGCTGGACTAGGATCTGAATTACTATCTGTGATGTTTTGTCATCTCTGATATTTCAGCCATATCATCTTAATTATACAGAGTAATTTGTTCTACTTATCCTGCTGCCATCCTCACCATTCTTCACTGGGATAATGTCCTGGTTACAGCAGCCAGGAGGGGTCAGGAGGATAGGTCAGTAGGATAGGACATGGAGGTTATTCTATATCACCTCACATCATTGTCAGAGGTGGAAGGAAAGGAATCTCTTACAGTCACGGTAACATAGTGGTGGTCATCTTGGGGTAGAGTCTCTGCAGTGAGCATTTTGCATGTGAATCACTCTATCTACTTTGTAGTCTTCTGTTATTAATATTGTTGTTACTGTTAATTTTCCTATCCCTATAAGATAGTTCTTATCTCAAGCCATGACCTTTATTTTTTGTGTCTCCAATTCTCTCCATCTCACTTCAGGGAAGGGGTAGGAACCAAGCAAGAGTCAGCATGGTTTGGGAAGTTTTAATGGAAGCCAGCATTGCCACAAAGCAAAGTAAGGCCAAAGGATGTGTCAAGGTAATTCAGTTTTTAGGAGTAAAATGGCAAGATGGACATAGTCAGGTTCCAATGCATGTGGTCAACAAAATAGTTGTCGCCACCAAATAGCAAGAAGGACATTTTTCCTAGTGTTGCTTTCCTACGTGCTGTATCTTTTTGGAGGATACACACTCCAGATTACAGTCAGACTGTAACCCTCTTTATCAAGTGACAGGGAAGAAGAACGGGCTACAGAAGAATATCATAACGACAGACAGGTGGATTGGGCTGCCAAGATTAAAGTGTCTCAGGTAGATCTGGACTGGCAACATAAGAGTAAATTATTTCTGACTTGGTCGGCCTGTGACACCTCAGGTTATCAGGGAAGAGATGCAACATTTCAGATGGACTTGTGATCCAGGTGTGGTCTTACCTCAACCCACAATCTTTACCTGTTGTGCCGCTGATTGTCCTCTGCATCTCAACACAGGGAGAGAGGGGGAACAAGCAAGCAATGTGTGGTTTGAAGAGTCTCAGTGGGAGCACTAACTGTACCATTCCTAAACTATGAAATAAACAGAACACTAAAATCAAACAGTGGTATGTACACAAAAGGATTCCTTAGCTGTCTTTCTTGAAGCTTATGTAATCCACACCAGCAATAACTACTGGTTGACCATAGTGTCACCACAAGGCCTACTGGAGAAAAAAGTCATGTTTCATTAACTCTGTTAATTATTTGTCCCTGTTATGACTCCAAGAACAACTGCAGCTATATATGACTCCATCCTGGCATAAACACAACCACTATGTTACTTGCAATCAGTAAGTTACTCCCTTTTTTCTCTGTAATACCATTAACTTACATGCTGCAAAACCTCATGGAAGTCCTGGAATTGATGTCATGGATTGTTTTTCACCTCCTAAAATTTTTTACACTCTTCCAGAAATCCTCACTTAAAGAGAGATGAGCACATAGGTAAAAAAAAAAAAAAAAAAAAAAAAAAAAAAAAAAGAACAAAGGTGTTTAGTTTTTTATTAATTAAAGTCCTGAGGTCATTGATGCTCAATCTACAATTACCCAATAGGAAGAAACTGAGAATCTAATTGAAACTGGTTATTTCTAAATATTGACAAGAGCTGGCACTTCAGTCTGCATGAGGAGAATAAGTTTGAATTTGTATATCACTTAGAATATAGTAATTTTTAGCTCTCATCTTTCTGAATAGCAAAATGCATATTTATCCTCTGAGATTTACTACAGAGGCTGCTTGTTGTGGTTACACTTTACCTTCTTCACTGTTCCTGGAAAATCCACTTTGTACTATATATAAAAAAGCTGCATATGTAAATACAAGCATTCACAGCACTGCCTCCTGTCTATACTATGTCTGAAATATCCACTGGAAAAATGGCAGTGGTAATTTATCAGCGTGGTCAAAACACGCTAGCCTCCAGAGCTAATGTGATGCTTGGCTATCAGACCATATATTAATAAAAATCAGTATTTTGTGCATTTCTTAAGAAATATTAGTGCATATGACCAATGTCTGACATTACTTATGCTGGAGTTCAATGATTTTAATAATTATTATCATATAAGCACAAAAATGCATTCTCTGTGGTCTAAGCAAGAGCCACATAGCAATTGAAGGTTTTCCACTCCAAGGATGCGATCAGGCACTGTTTGCTCTGTTTCTAGCTCATACCTTCATCAGAAATATCTTTATAAAACATTTCTTGTTGATTTTTTTTTTGTTGGTTTATTGGATTATTTGGGCTTTTTGTTTTAATCTTTGGGTCAATGAAGATACTTTGCTTTAGCAAAATACTGGTTAAGGGTTTGGAGCCTGATCAGTCTTTTAGAGATGAAGAGTTCCTTCTACAAACATCCAACAGGATGTATCTTATGAGTGCTGGAAGTATAGATGCTTCCCTAATAATGAAATCTAGCTTTGTGGGACTGAGATACTACCTTCACTTAGTACTAACTTGCTGGAATTCCCTGTAACAGGTGATCAAATCTATATCCTTCCTCGCCTGTCTTTCTAAACTTGTAACTAAGTGAACCATTACAGATAGAAAGGCAAGAAACCTAAAGCTGCTACAAGGTCAAGGTTCAAGTAAGGAGCAGCTTGTTCACAGCATTCTCAAAGGGAAGGAAGTCACTAAGAAATTAATTGTGAATTAGAGACACATGGTTTTTACACCTCTATTTGTTGATGACACTAAAAACCGCACCAGTAATACTGATGTTGTAGATGACTATAAAAGAACAGAGTGTAACAAACAGTCACTCTGGCATATTCAGTGCTTTGATTCAATTTTCTCTCTGAAAATGACTGGTCTCTGTGGTCTTCATGTGCCAGAAAGTGGTTGAGGGAATAAATATCAGTGTCATCCTTTCAATCATGAATCAGAACCAGATTTTGTTTCCTTCAGTTTTGATATCATGATTGGATCCACATGTACCGCTGGAACATTCACACTCCAGACTGTTCTGGGAATAGATATAGGAGCAAACCAACCTACAATACAAAAGGCCTGTCTAGTGCTTCCTGAGTTGTAAGCAATATTTTCAGATAGATAGAAAATCTTTTTTTTAATAGTTCCACATGCCTTATGAGGACATGCATGCCACATACTTTTATAATAGCTGAATTTGGTGCAGGAATAGTGGGCAAATATATAATCTCTTCTTTGAAACTAGCAATTTTTAACACTGACTAGGACTTAGAGTATACATAATATAATACTTTTTTCTCCGTCTTCTGTGAACTTATATCCTAATGTGTTTTGTCTCGCGCTTCTGACATGTATTTACAGTCTGAAGTGAGTAGCTGAAAGATTAACTGCAATGTTAGCATTCTACTGCGGCTGTGATATTTTAAATCACTGCAGGGCTGGTCAAACAGATGAAGATATGTGACTGTGCAAACACATATGCAATAGAAAATGCTCTTTTTGGTGGGTGAGACAACAGAGAGAAAGGAATACTTGTGTCATAGGTAACTATTCCACCACTAAGTCATATGGGATCTGTGAAACACCCACATGAAACACCAATCTACTTTTCTTCTAGCATATGACTAATTAAAATATTTATGTTTACTTTCCTTATTTTTAAAAAATTACAATATTTATGTTAATTAACTTTTATGTAGTTAATACCAAGTTTTTTCCCAGCAGTTCCTTTACTGCTCAGTAATAAATTTTAATAAGGGTTTACAACAATCTATGACTTAAAAGAGGGAAATTATTTGTGCAAAAACCATAAAAAAATCCCTTTTGCTTTCATTCTAAAATCCAGAACCGACTATGCACAACTTTTCCCAAAGTAATTATTCACTCAGAGGCTTTTGTCCCCTAAATAGGGATTGTATTGGCAAACTCAGACCTTCTCTAGCATCAGTGATCACTTTAGGATTTTCTTTTAAACCTAATGCTATCTTCTTCTAAGAATTTCTTTAAAGAGTGTGCATTAACAAGTATTCAACTCTATTTAGTGTATAGAAGACAAATTCCCTTTTGGCATGTATGTATGTGTATGAATGCAAGTGCACTCTGTAAGTGTCAAATTCCATGTTTTAAAACAGATAAAAGGTTCTAGATTTCTTGGTGGGCTAGATACACTGGTCCATGGGAACAGGAAGCTTTTCCCATGGGATATGTGCACGTACAGCTTTGTTGAGCAGGTTTGTTGTACACCCAAAAACCACAATCCACATCTTCTTCAGCTGAATTGAGACAACATTTACCTGGAGTGAGGTGGTGAGGAGAGAGAAGCTAAAGTTGTGAGTATATTCCAAACTCAGATGATTGTCTTCAGAATAGCTGATGACTTGAGACTGAGAAATATGCAAAGGTTTTTTTTAGGAGAGAATATTTCCAAACTATTGTTCGCAAGTAATATTCCTTATATCAGCGATATTAGTGGAGGGTTGTATAATGTGGTTTGTTCCACAGGCAGGAATAAAATAAGACTCTCAGACATTTACATGAAGGGCACTTCTTAGACATGATGAGTCCAAAAAGTCCATCTGTTCCTACACTTCAAAAAACTGTCTGAAGTGTTTGGAAGTACACCACAGAAAAATACTGTGATTCAAAGACAGCAATAGTGGTACTGATTGTCCCTAAGAAATAAGGTAAACAATTGGTATATAGTATTTCTGCCTTCAAAAGAACGCTGTATTTTTTTGTGCATAGACTCGGGGTGCAATTCATTTCCTCAGACAGAGATGCAAGAAACAAAGCAAAAATAAGTGAAGCAGGCTGATAAGAAACTTTCAAACCATAGACAGAGCAAGAAATGGGTCTCCCATTCTGTAAAATATGCAGGCTTTGGAGAGAAAAGACAGACCAACAAATATATGCTTGCATTTAACCCTAGAGGTTAGAAAACACTACAATAAGAACTTTACAGTGTTACGTTTTTTTGGTTTGGGATTGGGTTTTTTTGCTAGTTTGATTGCGTTCTTTAATAGAGAAAAAGATATAGCAATACAAAATGTATAGGGTTTACTAGCATTGCATACTAATGATCAGGGAGTTTCTTATGTCAAACTGGTATGCTTTCATGGAACTCCACTGCTCCATCTAGACATACTCAGCTCCATCTTTAATGTATGCTGTTGCATAAAAGAGGAATAATCTCCTAACAGAAGACGTTTTGGGCATGGTGTGGAAGAGAGTCTTACTCCAATTGGGTGAGTAGGTAACTGACCTGATGTTCTGACCACAGTTCCCAAAGAAACCCTGGAACTGTTCTATGGACAAGAGGTGGTTGCTGTGTTTGATTAGAATTTCTACCGCTTACTTAATAATCTTATAATTACAAATACCACATCACTACAAATTATGATGCTAGTACAACATATTTTTCTGATGAAGCTACATTGCAAACAGAATTCTGACTTCATGCAAGATAAATTGTATTACTGAAAGCTCAAAACAATTCTTCAGTGACACTGAATGCTTGTTCAAAATAATGCATTTTGTGTAAATGTAATATTGGTAAATTAAACCAAACAAGAGATGAATTTTGGAGAATTGAAAAGGAGATTCCTCACATGTTCCCAATCCTCATGCATTATTTCTTCTTTCGACTGTTTTTTTTGGTTTTAGAACATTCCATTTTTTTGCCAGCCCATTTGTCATTAATATATTTTTAAACTATATATAACAGTTTTTAATAAATAGAATTTGATATTTGCAGGCTTGCAGACCTCTTCTACATCATACATAGCTATGAGTTGACAAGAGTCAGAAGAGATTGAATGAAACCTGCAAAATATTAGCAAGTCTTATTGCAGTCAAGTTAGTGTGAATTACAAAAATTTAATTAAAGGTCAGAAATCAAACTTTTCCCTTAATCTTTTTAGCTCCACAGTGTTGTCTCTTGTAGGCCAATTAGCAGAACTGAGGTATCCCAGCACACTGGCACATTTAAAACCAGGCTGCACTGGAAAATATGTTTGTAAGAAGCACAATTCATGGAGAGGAGGTGACTTGTTTAAGCTAATGGAAATTTGTCTTCTCCCACTTTCATCTTGAATTCTGTGAAACCCTGCACAATGCAGTATAGGGTTTCATCCTCAAAAATGGCATTTGCCCTGACTACTAATTCATATTGTGTTATAATAGAGTGTAAACACTAAGTGAATCTGCTTTTGGTTTACAGTCCTTCTAGGACATGGACAGAACCCACTCATTTAAAAATAGTGGGAGACCACTGACATATTTCTGGATAATTTATACATGAGATGATCACCAGAAATTTCACCAAGACAGTACTGACATTTATTTCTCACTAAGAGCAAAAGGAGGTGCACGTGTCTGGAGACAGGAATATTTCCACAGGAAACTTTCCACTCTGCAAAGTGTGGAAGATAAGACACTAGCAGCTGGTTGTCCTCACCAGTAGAATTACTGAACAAAGATAAATAGCAACTTAACTCTGACAAGGTTTATTATATGACACACAGAAGACATTAAAATTGCAAAAGAAGAATGCAAAGTCTGCTCTGACTCACTGCTCTGTCACGCTAGAGGTGATATCCTTTCCCCAGAGAACAAGTCTCTCCCTACACTTACCTACATTATCCTGTTTATCACAGAATAATTAGATTGGAATATACATCCTGATATGATCTAGTCCAATGTCTCTTCCCTTTTCAAGGTACCAAGAATATTATTGACAGAGAAAATGTTACAATAAAATAATGGCATAAATAAGAATAATATATAATAAATAATATAATAAATAATAAATAATTATCCTTTTTGTATTGTATTCACTGAAGTCTACTCAAAGTGACAAGATATGTTTGATTTCTCACGATTTTTTTAATAAAGTGTCCATTTTACTCAGCAGAAATTTCATTTTGATTATGGTTTTACCTAGATAATGTCAAGATGGTTTTGTTTAAATAATAAAATATGTCTTTTTTAATATTATGGATCTGTAATATAATGTATCATATTTGATTGGAGATTATATGCTTCATTTTTACTTTCTTTTATTGGTAGAAATGTGGATGAAATTTAATCTGAAATGCCAACAGAATTCATTAGCTTTGACTCTTTATATTCTCCTTTTTTGCTTTTAATATGACCTTGGAATGATTTTAGCTTCCTCCAAAACTACATTTTGGAAGTTAACTGCAGGATGTTAAACATAGTTCTTACATCTAAGGCACTGAAATGCAATAAATGTTTAAGTAAATATTTTTATTGGGGATTTTCCATCTGTATTACCTCCATTGAAACTAAACTACTCTATCTCTGTCTATGGGCTTGTTTTAATCCTATTTACTAAATTGTTTTTTTATTATTTTATCATTTGAAGCAGACATATTCACCAACAAAAAATACTTAAGATAACCTCCTTGAAGACATTTTGAAATTAGAATAATGAGCTGCTTCTTAAGAAAACTGAGTTTGCATCTTACTGAACCACATGTTTGAAAAGGTAGGTACAAACTCTCTGAAGCCTATAAGGCACTGGTAAGATACTAGTATGATGCAGCACAAATTATCACCAAAAGAAGATAAGTGGTCAAATTCTGGTAAACTGCAGTATTATGACAGCAAAGTTTTACTAAAGAAACATCACAAAACAAAGAAGAAGAAATAGTTGCATGATGTTTCACTTTTAAAACAAGTACACTTAGAGGAAAAAGTCATCCACAAAGATTCACTTCTAGGAAGGGCAGAGGTACTGGAAATTGGCGTTATACTCCTTGTAACTCCCATGAGCTATAGGGCACTTCGGAAGGTGACTTCAGTCATACTGAAGCTGTATATGTCTTAATATATACTAATATTTGTTATCAGAGTCTTGAATTTTGCCCTAAAATTAGTGAGTGAAAAAAGTTCATGAATGGCATTTTATTCTTTTAGGTGGGAGGGAAAGAAAATATACAGAAAATGTAAGGAAGAAAGATAGAATAGAGCACCATTCCAGGAGTTAGAACACATGAGGATGCTAAAACAAATTCTATATAATAATATATATGAAAGTTATATATAACATGAAAGTTATGCTTAATCCCTGATTTTTTCCCCTCTTAATTTCTTTGATTGAAATGTAAAACCTCTTCTTTGTAAAAAGGTGTCATAACTTTTCGATAAATTTCAAATTAGCTGGCTTTAAAGTTTCAATTTAAACTGAATTTAAACAAAATCTAGTGTTTTTTAAAGACTCCTAAGCATGATAGCCCACCAGAGACAAGGATGCTACTGCTCCAGGACACATCATACAATCAGCAGTAAGGCTAAGACACCACAGGAACGTATCTATGTGGCCAGGCATACATATTACAGACATGCAGTGCACTCACACAAGCACAAACAACAACAGCATCATCCTGCTCCTCTCTCTGGGCTGCTGGGATAGTGGTCCTCTCACAAAAAAGTCTATGCATAGATGTGCAGTGCAGAGCCCTTCAGCAGTGAGGTTTAAACACTTGGATGTGTCCAATGGCAGTCACCAGCTCCCGGTATCCGCCAGGGAAGCTCTAAGAAGCCTTGTATGGTCCCAGGAGGAACTTCCCCCTGAATCCAGCAACATGTGCCCTACTCTTCTCAGTCCCAAAGGTGACCTAGAGAGCTGTTTTTGATTGCTGACTATGGTTTCCAGAAGCTATGTCCTGTGATTGATCTGGGTAGAGCTAGGGCAGCCTGTTTTTTCAGAGCAGACTACCGTACTTTGCAGGTAATTAAAGACCAAGGTTTTATCATGTAAGGGAACAATTCTCTTGTGTAATACTGTCTGTTGTGTAATACTGTAATCAGAATTTAAGAAAAAATATTCCAATGTGTGAATCATTCGACCTTCTAGTGCAGTGACTTCTTAAAAGATCATGACCATCTCCCAAACAAATAATGGAATGATTCTCATGTAAATAAAACCTTACAAAACATTTTCTTTAACTTCCGAGCTTTAGTTGAGACTACATTAGCAATCATGAAGTAAACAAGTACTTAAATGTTTACTCTGAATGTGTTGCAGGTGTTTCTGAATGTCATTAGATGTTGGCAATTGAGCTAAAAATACTTGGACTCTGAGTACCACTTGCAAGTTTCAGAGAAGGAAATTGTAAAAAATATTACCTTTTACAGAAAAAGCTATTTGGACATCACTCCTCAGAATATACACAATAAAGCCTTTTGATATTTTGATTTGTTGGTTTACACTGTTGCGCAGCAAGATGTGCATAAACTTATGGAAAATACTTTGAGTAGAAACTTCTGAGGTTTGACTCATTCCACAAATATTTTGAAGTAGGTCCTTGTGAACTGGGCCACTTTTAGCCCTGAACTAATGGAAGAATAATGACATTGCCAACATGAAAATGGCATAGAAGACCTACTCTTAATACAATAAAACCCAAATAAACTCACTTCACCCCATGCAGTTAGATAATTTGGGTACTAAATAAGCATATTTGAGGAACAGGTTTTTCCCTCAAGTAATAATTTACGAAAATTTTTGTCATATAGTCTTCCTCAGGAAACTTCAGTTCATGACTGCAGTTTGAAGCACACCTATAGCAACCTTACTGTGATTGGCTGACAATTACTTTAGCAGTACTATGCAAGAGATAAGTTGATTATTGATTCAGCTGATCTGGTTGATTTGATTTGCAGCAGTTGAATTTAGAATATTGTTTGAAATATTTCTAAATCTTACTCTATGGACTTTACCAAGCTGTCTGTGAACGGGACTTAGATTTGATATAGCTAAACTAATAAAAGTGCAGGAATGTTCATACCTCCTGTTTCCAAAAATTCTTCAAAATCCTAAATTGGAAATTAATGAGGATGGAAAAAGATTGTCATGTTAGTGCGTGGCCAGCTGAGAAGTAAATACGCATCTCTGCTTTCCTCCACCCTCCCTGTGAGACAGGGACAGAAACAGAGATTATGGGTTGACACAACCATCTACTGAAAATAAACAGCAATGGAAAGAGAAATACACAGTAACAGCAGTAATATTAATAACAAAAATATGCAAAAAACTATGTGCTTTACACACAAAAGGTGTTCATACCTCAACTCAGTTCCACATGGCCCACCGAGACAAGGACAAGGTGCCGGATGCTCTCTCCAGACGGTGTTTGCTGTCCCTGAGCCTGAGCCAACAGAAACAAGATGAAGTTATCCACATCACATCATCCTCTTTTCAGATCACTGGGCTCAGCTGTGGCCAGCAGAACTCCAGCTCTTCTCCACTCAGCTTGGGTTCGGCTCCTCTCCACTTGACTTAGGCTCAGCTGGGCTTGGTCTTTCTCCACCACACAGTGCCCACGGCTGCTCACTGTATCAACACCGTGGCACAAGTGGACTCCCCTGGGTTCAGCTGAGTTTGGCACTGGAGTTGTGCTCTTCCCAAGGGACAGGAAGGGATGGGCAGCAGGGAGAGAGACAAAATCTACAGTGTTGGTCCTGCAGACTTCCTCAAGAGAGAAATGGAACAAGATGGTGCTGTTTCCAGGGTGTGTTCACTTTTTAACTCCCCTCGAAGCCATGCCCCCCAGCGATGAAATGCTTGGTACAGAATAGCAACCTAGCCACCCTCACACAGCTCTAGGATCCTCCCTCCACAGCACCCGCAAGCAAAACTGGGGTATAGTGTGATTTGGCTTTAATAGGTGTTGCAGAATTAAATAATTAGGTTTAGTAAAGTCGTATTTTGTGGGTGTCAAATCTGAGAATTTGAAAAAGATTAATTTTCAAAAAATCTCTTTAGACATGTGTTTTTTGCAATTCCTTTTAATAATAAACTTGTATTGCTTATTTGGAATAATATTCAGAATGTACTCCTCAGACCTGATTTCCAATTCAGCTGTAATTGCAGTAAGCTGAAGAATGTAAGAAAATTATTTTAACTTAGCTGTGATCATGTCTAGAACTGGTTTACAAGCACTAAAAATACATAACATAAATTATAAAATTAGATATGAATATGGAGCTTTTATACTATGAAGCCCTTAATTTCACAGGTTTATATCAGTGTAACAGTTATATTTTATCTACATAAGTTTCTTAGTGAGAAGTAAGCTCCAAACAAAATACTAACAGAAGGATGAAACACTGTCTAGTGCTCACAGTTAAAATTCCCATGTAATTAGAATGCAAAAAAAAACCCTGTATGCTTTGTTTTTATTTTATTTTTTCACTACCATGTCAGAGGTTAAAAAAAGGTCATTAACCCTTTTTCGTAGAGTTTAGGCCACTTTATTGCTCTTCTGATCTGAGAATCTTGAAACAATTGATCTTTTGTATGTGCATCCTAGCATTTGTTGTGCTCATGTATTAAGGACTATTCATTATAAAGGAAAAAGAAAAAAGCCAAGCCAGACGTTTTAGTCCAGGGTCAAGAAAAGTTAATCAACTGGGCAGTTTACAAAAAAACTGTATTGGTTTCTACCATGTTGTCTAGCATGAGGCCTCGAAATTGGAGAAGTTAAAGCAATCTAATAACACATAGGATAGTTTTGCAGTGCATAAGTCCAAATTTAACATAAAGATTTAGCTTATTTCACGCTGTATGGAAAATATTTTTGATATATTTACGTCTTGCAGCCAAGCTTCTGCATTTTAAATATTCATGTTAAAAATTTTATTTCCACAAAACTATTTTTGTTTAACTATTTTAGGGTAATTTTAATTTTAAATTTATGTTGTTTTTACCACATTTTATGAAAGTGTAATAGGCTGGTCCATGTCATATATAACAAAACTGAGTTCTCTTAGTCAAAGAAGTATGCAGGAATGAGGACTAGCATATCCATACCTACTGATAAGACATTTACAGGCGGGACCAATCTCATACAAATGAGTGTGACTTAGCTCTCTGATTAAATGTGAAGGGATTTTAGCTTTTTAATAGCTACTGTTTTATTTTATTTCTCACAGAAACTGCTATGACTGTGTTCTCTCTTCTCCCCATACATAAGCATCTGCATTAGTCAGCTGTGCAGTCTCCTGTATTGACTCACTACCTTAAAGCTTCCCATGGCAATTACTATATATCACAACTGATACTCCTGAGAAGTTTGATGTTTCATCTACATTGAAATGACTACAGTAAGCGCGTCTCTGAGGAAGATAAAAGTTTCCATCTTACTAAGGCAACAGTATCATACCATTTTGGTAAATCAGGTATATGCTATTGTTAAAAAAGCTGTTTTGAATTGCATTTATTATGATTCTGTGGAGGAAGCCTTGCATAAAGGGATGTGAGTGAATTACAGTAAGAGGAACTACATAATCTACAACCATCACCTCTTTTAGAAATCTACTTTCTGACCTTTTCAGTCATAATTTTTGTGTACAAAAAGCAGTTTGAGACACAAATAAGAGTCAAAATCTGGGAATCATGGAATCACAGACTGATTTGTGGTGGAAGCAACCTTAGAGATTATCTAGTTCCAGCCCCCTGCCATAGGCTGGGGAATTTTCCACTGGACCAGGCTGCTTAAAGCCCCATCCAACATGGCCTTGAACACTTACAGGGATGGAGCATGGACAATAACTCTGAACAACCTGTGCCAGTGCTCACCAACTTCACAGTAAATAATTTCTGCTCAATATCTAATCTAAACCTACTCTTTCTCAGTTTGAAGACGTTGCATCTCGTCTGTCACTACAAGTCCTTGGAATATACCCCTCTTAAATCTCTCATGGCCAACGCCTTGAAGGTACTAGAAAACTGCTGTAAGGACTCCCCAGAGACTTCTCATCTCCAGGCTGAGAAGTCTGACCTCACTCATCCTGTCTTTGTATGAGATGCTCCAGCTCTCTGGTTATTTCCATGGCCTCCTCTGGACTCTCTCCAATAGGTTTTCTCATGCTGAGAACCCCAGAGCTGGATGCAGCACTCCAGGTGGGATCTCAGGAGACCGAGTAGCAGTGGAGAATCAGCTTCCTCAACTTGCTGCCCACATTTCTTTTGAGGTTTTCTGTGCTGTAAGTGCACATTTCCAGGAGATGGTGGACGCTTCTTGTCTACCAGCATCCCCCATCTTTCTCCCCAGGGCTACTCTCAATCCATTAAATCTCAATCTCATGAAATATTTTTGGGGGAATTTCCCTGACCCGTGTGCAGAACCTTGCACATGGATTTGTTTAACTCCATGAGACTTGCATCAGCCCACATCTCAAGACTGTCAAAGTCCCTCTGAATGACATCCTTTCCCTCCAACATGTCAACTGTACCACATAGCTTGGTGTTGCCATCAAACTTGTTGAGAATACACTCAGTCCCATGGTTCATATTTCTGAAAAAGATGTTAAACAGCATCAGACCCAATACTGACCCCTGAGGGACACTGCTTTTCCGTGGTCTCCACCCAGACATCCAGCCATTGATCACACTTTCTTTGAGTGTGACCATACAGCCCATTCCTTACCCACTAAGTGGTCCACCAGTCAAATTAATGTCTCTCCAGTTTACAGACAAGGATTTTTTGTATCACACACTTTGACTTAGAACTCTTTTTGAATCTGCCAAACCAGCCTTGTGTTATTCTGGTGTTACACACACAGATTTTTCTAATTTCAATGTCATTACTGTAACTGATTAGCATGAAACCTCTGGCCATAAATTGAAATAATTTGGAATTGAGCCAGATGGAGCTTTGATTGATTTGGTTTTGTTTGTGGTGGAGTGGTGGAGTGGTGGTGGTGTTTTTGAGTTTGTTTTTTTTTTTTTAATGTCAGAGGAACATTTGCTCACACAATTTTAGCTGTGCAGTATCCCATCCATTCCTCAGTAGTGACATGAATTTCTGATGGGGAAATAAATTTTTCCTGAGGATATTAAGTGTTCTTTTGGAAGAACATAGGCAGCTATAAATAGTCAAGATTCAAGCATACATTGAGTCCACTGCATTGTTCAGTTACAAGCACACACTTTTGTCAACTGTGAACAAAACCAGTACTTGCTACACTGTGATAACTAATATATTCTGTTTTATTAAAATCATCACTGTTTGGAATAGATTTTTAGAAGGAAATTACAAGAGCAAGAACTTATGATATCATCAACCAGGGGTTTGTTTAGACTGGTAGGAAATGGCAATGGAAGGGAAGAAGTTGGCATGGAAAAATGTTGAGAACGTAGGAGGAAATTAAGACAGAAGCAATTATTTTAGAATGAGCAAACATTCATTCTATGGAGGACACAGGTCAGAAGAATTAGAAATAAAAAAAAAATAATGTAAAAGAGAGGAGGATTTTGACAACACAACCTAGGGCTGGTTACACACTGTAGGAAAAATGGGCTAAGGAGCCAGAATAGGGAGCATTACATGTGGTGATCAGAGGAGTAAAAATGAAACCTATTAGAGGGCAGATAAAGTTTTAAAGTAGCAATTTTTACTCATTTTTGTCTTCAGAGTGAAGGAAAGAAGCTGTAGATGTAACTCTTGCATTTTTGAAGTTCATAGTATGAACACAGTATTTTCAGATAACATCAAGCTACCTGGTACCAACCAACAAGTGTTTTTAATCCATTCATCATTAGGTAAATAAAACCTGGGAAAAGAGATAGATTTGTAAAGGAAAATGTATCCTGGAGAAGAATATTGAACTAATTTTAAATCAACATACTTCTGTTTTTTAGTGGCTTCCAAGTAGAAAATTGAGGTGAATAATTAAATTAAATTTACCTTGCCCAAGCAAGATAAACTTGAATCAGCAGTGCAGTTAATACATAGAGTATAATTATATCATTTGAGTAATGGACTCTCACCTAACAAATATCTGTGTGGGAGCAATGGCTAAATAGTGGACACAAGGGTCATGAAATAAAAGGTCTGATGGATGACTCTGGTAGTCATCTGTGTAAGCAGATGTCTCCACTATATACAGCACACTTAAAGAAGAGTCCTTAACCTAGTACAGTGGCTGTGCTATGGAGTCTACCAAGGCTGCTGAGAGACCTGTTGTGATAACAGCATCTTCAAATCTGGACACCTGTGCTGGAGCAGGCACTGCACTGTATTGCTTGTGACTCTCCAGGCTTGTGAAGATGGGGAAGGAAAGGATAGATTTTTTTAGGTAGTCAGGTACACAGATTCTGTTTAAATTAGTTCTTAACATATTCTAAAGGTGATCTTCTCTGCAAACTACCCTGTTTTTTGGAGGTAATGTAGATGAAATAATGTTATCAGGTGTCAAAATGAGAATGGAGCTGTGGCTATGTTCCCTTTTTATTGACTATACTGAGAATGCACTACAGTGGGACAAGGTCAGAGAGCAGGAAATTGGAAGAGAGAACATACAAGTAGGACTACTGTTGGACTACATGAAACTAAAAGTTTCATGTTCAGATAATCTCCATGATCTGGGTGATTATTTGCAGCTGAATCTTTGTGTTACAGTCTAAGTTAAGATCATGTTTACTGTAGGCATGTGACACAGATTTATTCCCTTAGTTTCTGTGGCCTTATAAAATGTGACTGCACTACAGGATTTGCTGTGAGTTTTGGCACCAGCTATCTTTTTTCCCCTTTCTTTTTTTTTGTTAATTACAAAAAGTCAGGCAATGAAACCTGAAAATTATCCTTTCTGGCATTTGGCTGTGACACTTTTTTTTGTCTTTTTTTTTTTTTCCCGCTTCATGTTTGCCTCTAGCTGTGACAAACTGAGATGCTGCTTCTGGTTTACTGCTGGCTTCCACTCCCTTTGATTCTGAGAAAGTTTTTAGCATATTGTTGGGTTTTAGATTTTTCAAGGATTGTTATAATCAGAAACAAACCCCTGACTACATAAGAAATAGCTCTACTTGTTTGTGAATCTATTCCTTTGAATATGCATTGATAAAAATATTTTTGTTTTGTACACGTATGTTTCTTGGAAAGTACATAGTGATTTTTAATCATTACATCATAAAAGACTTTGGAAAATATATCAAACAAACAAAAAACGAACAAAATCAGAGGTCACAAATTTTGTACCCAGATTAGAATTCAAGACTTCTGTTACTATAAGGCTGTCAAAACACTGGCTTTGATTTTAAATTCTGCTTGGATCAGAAGTTACAAATTAGTTTCACTGAACTTTTTGACATCTGTCTTCCTCCTGAATGTAGTGTAAGGCTAAACAAAAGCTTATTTTAATACTTATTAAGGAATCGTTCATGTAAGGCAGCAATAGGGTACATATAATGAAATCCAAATAATCTAATCCTTCTCTTATATTGTATGTTTCCACTTTACATTTCAGAGTCATGAAAGCCTTTTACAAAGGCTTGTATTTATTAAAGTAGTATGTTTAGAGAATGTAGAAACATATGAAAAGGCAACAGCCTTTTCTCACACTGTGCTCAAGTAACCCATCAGTGAGAGTCATACACTGGTATCAAAAGTCAAACATCTGTAAGTGAGTAAATAGATTGCTAATAGCTTCATATTCCAAGGCCTTCATATCTACATTGGCTGACATACTTGTAATACATTTAAGGGGTATATTGCAGCCCATTATTAGTTAACCAGCCCCACAGTTTATAATTTTGAGCTCATCACATTAATCTTTCAATTTTAATATTGCTTACAATACCCCTTTTAATTAATTGTAGAGAGATTTTTGCACATATATATGCACTAACCTTTCAGAATGACTAATAATAACATTACATTACAAATAATGTCTATTAGTTTAATTAATTTGTCAAAGTTTCACATTAGCTCATTATGACTATTATATTTAAAAATTAACATGCATAAAAAATGAACAATACTCCCTTCTGTCACAAAAATTTCTCTTCTATTTATTTTGAAATAAGGTAATTTGTTGATAAAATGAATGAAAATTATACATTGCTGTATATGTGAGCTTACTACATGACAAATGAAAAAGAACTTGCTTTGAGATTTTACAATGCAGTTATACCATTGAAACACAACTGTATTGGTACCAGAAGTGGAATCATAACACTTTAGAAATTAAATATGATTAATCATCCAGCTAATTCAAGCAGAGATAAATGACAATTATGGTAGTTTAGGGTATATTTTCAAAGCCAGGAAGAGGTTTAGCCTCCAGGTTGCCTGTGATTTTAATGGGAGTTGCATAACGCAGTCCCTCTATGTCGCTTTGAAAGATTGCCTCTTGGTCTAATGTGTTGCCATTAAAACTATCAAGAAAAACTCATGGGATGTGAAAGCTGCTCCATCATTTTGACACACTTCTCTATGGAAAAAACAAGGACTGGCAGGGTAGAAAACCCACCAACTCCAACAAGAATAACCCCTTCAATTCAAACATTCTTGCTTTCCGAAAATGAAAGACTCATGCTTAATTTGACTGCATACTATGCAATTTTTAAAATTTCTATCCTGTTATTTGGGGTTATACTAATTGCAACCAGTTTGTGGATTTTCTGATGAGATTTTCTTAATACGGATGAGTCCCAGCTGTATTCAACATCTCTGGTGAATCATAGGAAACTTCTTTACTGAAACAGGATGACAATTATATTAAAATCTTTCTGCAGATCTCTCCATCAGAAACCACAGTTACAGATAGAAAACTGCAAGACACCTTGCGGCTTTGAGATTTCAGTTCCTGTGACTACAGCTTTGCTCCTAGCAAGAGTTAAATCACTGCCTCCCTCCTCAGGAACTTTTAGCTTCTGATGTCTTGAGACAGTTTCTCCATTACCTGTCTGGTTTCAAAAACAATGTTAAAAACCAGTGTAAATCTAAATTCTGAGGCTTCTCCAAGTTCCTTCCTTCCTGCAAATAATGCTGTTGTTTTGAAAGAGAAAAGTCATATGCACAGAATTAGTCACAAGTAATTTTCTGATTAAATGAACTATTTTTAGTTCCCAAATAAAAAAAAATGCAATGTCAGATCCCAGCATGTTCTACTTAGGGGTTTGAGGTGTTCATGGTTTTAAACCATCTATATGACAATAAAGATGTCAGCCAATTTTGTGGAGCTGCCAGCAGGAATGAGATAATAATGTTCAGAATAAATGACAACTGTATTAGAGAATGTAATGTAGTTATATATGGGGTTTAAGGAGAGTGCCCACATCCTGTAGTTCTTATAAATGTTGACAGCAGCTCAGATGGAATAAAACTTGAAGGACAAGCATTAATTTGACTCTTCTGCCTTCTCATGATAACACTGTTCATCAGAGATGGGCTAAATAGAACAGATTACACAGCAGTGAGATTTAAGGGTGACTCTCTGAAGGGAATCTTGTAATGCTTTATCTTCAAAGAATTCCCTATCCTACTATTTTCTTGTGAAATGTCAGTTTACCCCACAATTAAAATGCATAAAACTTGCATGTGTCTGGGAAGTGGGAGGGTGTGAAATGATACAAGAAGCAAACCGCATTCAAGCACCTAAAATGCTAGAAATAATCTGAAAACATGGCTCAGAATGACTAAACCAAAATTTATTGTTCCCTCCCCAAGCTTGTTATTCCACTAAATAATGATAATAATAACAAAGACAATTATAATAAAATCAAACTTGTGAAAGAAAACCAGTCACTGGACAGCCCTAGGAGATGATGGCAGAAGCCTCATGAGCTATTATAAGTTATTTTCCAGAAGCCATTTAACTTGAGAGGAGATCAGAGAGAGCTGTTTTCTCAGTTGGCTACCTGCGGAGCCCTTCTGCTAGTAGTACTGAAAAAGGTATTAAAGATGAGTATCTATTACATGTGTTTCACTCTCTTCCAGTTAGAAGAGGTAAGGAAATGCCTGTGGAGATACTAGAAAAATTCTGAGCTATCATTCCATATAGAACTATAGTAAAAATTGAAAATAGTCATTAATTTGCCACAAAGGCAGTCGATTTAAAAAATCACCAGTCTAATTTTGGTAAGGACTTCAAATATCTGCTTGGGGTGATGAATTGATTAGCTGGAATAGTAAATAATTTTGTGGAAAGGATATACTTGAATATGCATGAAAAATCTACATTATTTAACCATTATCTTAGCCACTAAGCAGAATAATGAGTACTTGTGTTACATGAAGAGTTTCCACTTTCAGTACTGAAGAATTTGAATCAATAAGTGACTATTAATGGTATAAAAGCCTTGAAGACTTCAAATAGTACACAAGAACAATTCACTGTTTAGGAAGATGTAATGTAGAGTAAAGATGTAGCTGTAAATACTTCTGAAATATATTCATGCAGAGCACAACTTATACTGTCAAACTCTACCAAACTCATTCAAACTCTTATTTGAACACCTTTTTGATGTTTCCCTAATTTATTTTCTTTTTTATGCTGACATGAATATATGTAGCTGTACAGAAAATAATTTATATTTAAATTAATTTTACCAAACCAAATCATGTATGTCTTTTCAGTCATGTACATCTTTTCCTTAACGTTAAACTGTAGTTTGAGAACTGAAAACAGGGATGTGGACAAGGCAGGGGCATATAATACATTCTTTGCCTCTGTCTTCAACACAACCTTGATGAACCAAGGAGGTGTCAGTACCCTGAGCTGGAGGACAGTGACTGCAAGAATGATCAACTCCCAGCAGACACTGATATAATGTGGGATCTGCTGCTCCACCTGGATGCCTACTAATCTATAGGGTCTCATGGGACTCATCAAAAAATCCTCCAAGATTTAGCTGATGTAATCACAAAATCTCTCCCAATGATTTTAGAGCAGTCTTGGGAACCCAGAAACGTGCCAGCTGATGGAAGCTGGTGACCATTGTCCTGATTTCCAAGGACGGCAAGAAGGATCCCAGAAGCTACAGGCCTGTCAGTCTCACTTCAGTGCCTGGTAAGGTTATACAGAAGATTAATCTCGGAGTATTGAAAACACCTAGAAGACAATACAGTCATTACTCACAGCCAGCATAGCTTCTGTGACCAATGAGAAGTACTGCTTTCCTTTTTTGACAAAGTAACCCACCTTATGGGTTCCCTTGATCAAGGGAAGCCAGTGGATGCGCTCTTTTTGGATACTGTCTTTCCCAGTATCTTTCTGGAAAAAATGTGCAGCACACAGCTGGATAAACACATCATGGGGTGGGTGAACAATTGACTCACAGGTCAGGCATAAAGGGTGATAGTGAATGGGGTGACATCCAACTGGTGACCTGTCACCAGTGGGGCTCCACAGGGTTCCATTGGCCCTGTGTTCTTTAACATCTTCATAAATTACTTGAACTCAAGAGTGGAAGGAGGAGCTGTTGTCTCCCTCAAAGACAGGGTGACCTTGCAGAGAGACCTTGGCAAATTTGAGAACTTGGCAATCACCAACCATATGAAGTTCAACAAGGGGAAGTGCCAGATTCTGCACCTGGGTTGGGACAACCCTGGGCAACAGAAGCCTGGAGAGCAGTGCCTTGAAAAAACCACAGAACTAAATGCAGTAGCATTCATTTGGCAGAGGGAAAGATCAGTAAAGCAGAGTAATGAAAAGGAAAAATAAAGTTCTGCTTGATTTTTTTGGAAACATGCTAAAATTTTAGGTTTTGATCTTTGACCTATAAACTCATGTACCATGAGAATGGATTTGGACTTCAGATAGTATGTTGGCCCTCATAGGACCAATAAGAAGGTCAGAAACAGAGATGGACTACACATTTCTGACCAAAAGTTCATAAGTGAATTTTCTTGAAGATTGGAAAATTTAAAAATGTAAAACTTAAAATTTCAGTCTCATTTTCAATTGAATTTGGTGATACACTTGTGACTGGTGACTTTATTAAGTCAAAATGTAAAAAAAACACATAAGCTTTACAATTAGAGTGTGAATCCATTTCTTCTTCTACTCAGACTCTTGGAAATGTTGAAAGCAAAACACATCTGTCATGAAAGAGAAATGAGGCTGAACATCTTTATGAGATTAACTCCATCAAGGTCATCTAATCTGAATGATCCAAAGGCCTATTGACAAATCACTGATATATTACAGTGGGGTGGGTACATCTGGGCAAAGACATGAGCTTATGTCTTTCCGAAGTGTTTACTGCTAGCCATTATCAGACCCAGGATACTGTGCCAGAGTAAATTCTCACCTCATTCCATAGAGGTGCTTTTCTGTAAAAAGTGGACAGAAGTAAAATACATGAAGATATGTTACTAAGAATGAAGAGCATAATTACTAAAACCTCTCTGAGAAAATGACCAGACCTAAACTTTACCTGCTAATAAGAACTGCTACACTCTCCTCTGAGATTTTCAAAGCCATGTTTTAAGGAAACTGTAACTGGAATATCAGATGTAAAAGATTTCCCTGAAGCTACATGTCTCTGTATACTAAATACATTTGTAGCTGTCACCTTAGAGTCCCTGACCTAGAGAGAGTATGCCCTGAGAAAATGGAACAATATTCTCTTTTGCACAGCATATTTGTGACTTTCTTTTTGATCTGAAATTCAACCAAATGAATGACTAAGTAGAACAGATAGAGAAATGGAGCTGATGAACTGAAACATGACTAAAGCACAAACATGTTTATAATTGCTTAACTTTTATTTCTCCAATGTCTGTCTTTACAGGTGATTGTGTAACAAGTTTCTCCTGACCTCTTTTATTTTGAGTAGGTATTTGGTGTAATCCTACCAATGCATTGAGCCATGATATCACAAGCAACAGGTTTGATCATCTCACCCTACCTTCCCACCCTGTCCAAATTTCAATCAATTTTTCATCATGGAACTGGAAATCACTAGACCAAGAATTCCACCAAGAATTCTCAATACTGGTATTTTTGAATTTATTTTTCAAAAGTATTTTGTGAAAACTATAAGCAACTGAACAGACATTAAAAGAAAAGAAGCTTAGAAGTCTAATGACTCAGTGTCTTCATCTTGGCATAAGTGAGTGTAGAGAAGTTTAATTCATGTACTAAAGGAAACACAGGTAACCTCCAGTGTCTTCCAGCTTATCCTTGATGTTGTCTGATAAAGTTTGCATCAATACAGCAAATATGGTGGAGTGAATGACACTACCACACACCCTGGTTGAATTTGCTGAGAAGAGAAGCTGTCACCGCCTTCCTTCCTTCCTTCCTTCCTTCCTTCCTTCCTTCCTTCCTTCCTTCCTTCCTTCCTTCCTGCCTTCCTGCCTTCCTGCCTTCCTGCCTTCCTGCCTGCCTGCCTGCCTGCCTGCCTGCCTGCCTTCCTGCCTGCCTTCTGAACTTCCGAACTTCCGAACTTCCGAACTTCCTTCCGAACTTCCGAACTTCCTTTCAAACTTCCAAACTTCTGAACTTCCAAACTTCCTTCCTACCTCCCTTCCTCCTTCCCTCCCTCCCTCCCTCCCTCCCTCCTTCCTTGCTTCCTTCTGAGCTTCCTTCCTTCTGAGCTTCTTTCCGAACTTCCTTCCGAACTTTCTTCCTTCCTCCCTCCCTCCTGAAGACTGAGAAGGTTGTACAGTCTCAATTAAGCACAGACAATAAAATCCCTTGACCTATCTCTGTATTTTACATTTTGCTGCAAGGAGCGGTAACAGAATACTTACAACACTGGCTCTGCTCATACATACTCTTTCGTACAAGGCTGCAAGACAAACATTTCTGGTGGGACTGCTTCCACTCCACTAGCTTATGAACCCTTTACATCATAAAAGATTGCAATTGTGGATCAGAACGTAATAAAACTTGGGATAAATCAAACACATGAAGTTTATAAGCCACAATCCTATGATAAGATTTTAGGTCTGCTGCCTATTTAACTTCAGATACCTTATGTTTTCTGCATCCCCCTGTAACCTTTCCCAAAGCCCCAATGTTCAAAATTCAGTTGTTCTGTCTCAGGAAGTTTTCTTG